>NC_028641.1:2545697-2571265 GCF_001406875.1 Solanum pennellii | reverse complement strand
AGGGTATATGTGAGCCATTTGTTTACAAGTAGAGGTATATATGAGCCACTTTTATAACGAGGGGTATATCAGCTCTAACTGACAAAGTTGAGGGGTATATCAGACCCTTTTCCCTTTTAAAATTTATTTTAAAATATCAAATATTCAAAATAAAGTGACAATTGTTCGAACTTAGTCACGTTAAATTTTATTTAGTCAAGTCATAATTGTTACAACATTGAGCTTTGTATATTTACAAAGTCTAACATATATTAATTGATAAAAAAAAAAGTACTAACATATAAAAATTGAACATAAGTCCATGGTCAATATTTTTGGTCTTTATTATGACGATGCAAAAAAAAATAAAAATAAATTAAATAAATTCTTATGAAATATGAAATAAATTTGTTTTTAATTTACTATAATGTACTAATAATAAAATAGAAACGAATATGCATTATTTTCTAACCATAACTAACGTCCTTATAATTTATTAAGATAAATTTAGTGTAATTAATACTTGAATGATTTTTTATTTTATTTTGTCTCTCTCTCTACCTCTTAAATGAGGTTTGAAGACCTTATTTAGTTCGAATTTATACAATATAAAATTATTTTTTATCAATATTTTCTATTTTTATTTATTTAAAATAATTTTAGTTAAAAGTAAAAAATATATTAACTATCTCTAGAACGATGTGTAAGTTGGATTCAAAATATTATGAAACAATCTAATTCATGATTGAGGATAACGTCATATCGAAAGGACTCGAAAGAATACACTTTTAAAGTATATGCTATTATGTCCAAAATAAACGTTGAATAGCATATAAATAGTAAGATTACTCTAAGATAACTACTATTCTAATCCAATTTTTCAAAGCTTAACGTAAATAATAATAATATCTTTTTTTAAAAAAATTTAAGATAAAGGTTAAACGAGCCCGTTCGAACGATAAAGGATGGTCGATTAAAACTAATTGATTAGTTGAAATGTATTTTTCCTCCGCGTTCCTTTCGATTTTTCCTTAATTAGGCGTAAGACTAGAAGTCAAGTTCAAGCGACAGCGATGCAACAACGGGCCCATATATAAATCATTTTTCTCTCTCTAATTTTTTTTTATTTTTTTTATTTTTAAGCTTCTCTCTCAATTCTGTTTTATTTACTACTCTCTTTTAACTCTGGTTCATTTCTAGTGTTTCACAAAATCTAACTGTTTCTTCAACAAAGGATAATCATTCTCATCATTCTCTAGGTACGTTTTTTTTTGAATTTTTGATAGTAGAAACTAGAAAGTGTGTTTGCAACAGTGTAATTGTTGATATATTTTGACTGGAATTTTCCATTGTTACTGTTGATTTTGCTGCTTACTTTTCAGTTTTAAGCAGTTCGATCTGTACATTTCGGGAATACTGTTGAGCTACGCTTCGTTTTTATCGGTATTCAGAGTTTTGAATGCTTTGAAGTTTGGATTTAAGTTTGATTTTTCGAGTTTTGCTTGTAGTTTCTTCTAACGAAGTACGTTTCGGCATTTTTTAAAATTTTTCTTTACGGTTTTGATGGTAGAAAATGCTGGCGAGCTTTGCTTATGGCAGTTGTGATTGTTCAAATTTTTGTATGGAATTTTCATTTGTTACTGTAGATTTTGCTTTTGCTGCTTACTTTTCTGTTCGATCTGTACATTTCGGGAATAGTCTCGAACTGAGGCTTGTTTTTTCTCGGTTGTCACAGTCGAAGTGTTTTTAAGTTTGGATTTAAGTGCGATTTATTAGAGAACTGTTTGTAATTATTTCATTTTGTTTGGTTATGCTGTTTATTTTTACAGTTTCAAGCTCATCGATCTGAGCATTTTGGGAATTTCTTCTATTTTTTAGCTTCTCCGGCGTAATTGTATGCTTTTTTTTTTTGGAAGTTGAAAGTGTGTTGATTTTTAATAGCAGTTTTGAGTTTTAATCGGAAGTTTCTTCTGTTTAGCTTTCAGGTTTAAGCTGTTAGATTTGTGCATTGTGGTTCATATCGAAGGAAACTGCGGCACTCTAGGATTAGTTGCTCGATTAATGTGAATTTGCAGACCACAGTGGGTCTCTGGAGTCTGGAGAAGCAAATTTGTAGGCTTTTCTGGTGAATATGGAGGAAATGTACTTGTGTAAACTCTGAGTATGATTGAGTAAGATTTTTCTTTTGTTTTTTCCTATGTTTGATGCTCATACTTCTTCCATTTTTTATTCTGTTTATGTTAGGTATTTGCACTGTTCCGTTTTTCTTTGATGTTGTGTTTTGTTGAGATTGAGATCTGTAGTTGAAAAATGGCAGTTGAGTACTTATGGTGCTTGTACATTGTGCTGATCTAAATTGTTTGTCTGTTATGTTAATTGTTTATTAGGTAACTTCAGGTGCTGGCTTCAGCGACACATCTTAGTTTAAATACTGATAATTGAAGATTAAGCAGAATTTAATATAGCATTTGAGTGTTTAAAATCTTGGAAATAGTTATGAGTATTTAATTTCTCAGACGACAGGGCAAGAATCTAGTTATTATCTATCAAAATTTCCACTCTGTTATCTGTAATTTATACTTCGGATGTTTATTTTAGAGCATTTTCAGCTCTTCATATGCTCTAGATAAATATTGATACTATTCCTTTTCCTGATGGCCTTCAATGTTCCTCTCCATTTCTTTTTACTGGTACATGATCATGTTAATAGAAGTTAAATATGCTCAGGAAGGGACAGAAATTCATTAGGATTGTCAAATGGAAGGTTTATTGATTTTTAGTTATTTTATCTGAGAGCTTTTTTTTTTTCCTTTTTTTTTTTCTAACTAAGAATATCAGATAGAAAACATGATATTATCACCTTCATAGGACAAAGTAGGACAGCTATGATCCATTTGATTTTATATATAATCTTCGAATCTTTTCTCTTGACTTGGCTGGCCTTAGTGTGTTTGACAGACTTCTTTGTTTCTCTTGTCTTTGCTATTTAAGTACTACTGAAACTTCTCCAAGTTATATAAACTGCAGACACTGCTTCTTAGCTGCTCCCCTTACTATTTCTATGTATAGCTCGGAACAAACTATTCTGCATTCAAGTTCATACTATTGCTATATAATAGTGTGTGCTTTATTTGGTGTTCTGAAGAAACAAGCATCGTTTCTTTTTTACTTTTGCACTGTACTGATAACCTAAAGTGACTTACACTTGAGTCTGGACTCACATGATTAAGATTTGGTGTTGCACTTCAAGTTGGTTGTGGTTCTTTTCTCCTCGTTAGCATAGACTTACACTTGAGTCTGGGCTCACATGATTAAGATTTGGTGTTGCGCTTCAAGTTGGTTGTGGTTCTTTTCTCCTCGTTAGCATAACTAATCAAATTGTTATCATCTGTTGCAGGTGCTACTGTTCTATTGACTCTTGGGGCTCATCTAGTCTGACATTTGATGAATTAAGTGCTAAATGATTTAATAGTTGTACTGAGAATAGAAATGAAGAAATGGTACGGTGGTGTTTTAACAACATCCCTGTTGATGTTTTTGGTCCTGGGATACTGTGTGATGAGGAAACCTGTCAAGGAAAGCTATGTTACAAGTTCTCTCTACTTCAATATGACAAATCCCCTTGAATGGATAAATGCTATGGCTCCACCTGCAGCTCACCATCCAGAAAAAATTAATCAAGTAATACCTGCTGAGATTGTTGTGTCTGATCTCTTTATCAAGAGGAACCTGTCAGCTCCGGAGCAACAATCTTTGTCTACGTGGTATCAATTGAAAAGGTTAACTACTCATGATCTAGTTTTACCTAATGCTATAGAGGCGGTTAAGGAAGCCACTGTTGCATGGAACAACCTAATGAGTGCAGTAGAGAGGGACAAACTCGATACAAATGATAGTTCAATTAAGACAGGGAAACAGAAACAGTGTCCTCATTTTCTTAGCAAAACCAATGCTACTGAACTTGATGCTAGCGGCTTTAAGTTGCGGCTTCCTTGTGGTCTGACTCAGGGTTCTTCCATCACAATAATTGGCATTCCAAATGGTCTTCTTGGGAATTTTCGGATAGATTTGACTGGCGAACCACTACCAGGTGAACCAGACCCTCCTGTTATTCTGCACTACAATGTTAGGCTCCATGGTGATAAAATAACCGAGGATCCTGTAATCGTACAAAACACCTGGACTATTGCACATGACTGGGGTGAAGAGGAGCGCTGTCCATTACCATCAGATGAAAAGAGTAAGAAAGGTAATAGCTTTTTCCCTCTTCACACGAGAGAGTTCGTTCCTTGAAGTAGAAGTTCAAGCTTTGTAGCTCATTTTCCTACATTTCTTTCAACTCTTTCGACCGACTTTTTAGAAGCGATGCTGCACCCTCCTGTGTGACCAATTAACTTCAATCAAAATTTGGACATGCCTTTTTTGGAAATAAAGTTGTTATTATTCTTGAAGAAGATGTCACCTTTGGAGGTCTAGATCCTGCAAATATATGGGTATTTAAGTTGTGTGCTGATATTGTACTAAACATTCTGAAAATGGTCTGTTCTCTTTAAATACTTATTTTTCTTGGAACTTTTTTTTCAGTGTCTCTTCCCTGTAGATATTGATGATAAAATTGTCTTCCTCTTGTTAACCAACTTATTGACTTATTTTTCCATTGCTGCAAACCTTTTCTCCGATTTGTTAAAAGCTGATTGGTCTATTTCCTGGAATCGAAATGATTTCCGAAATTGCATTATCTCCTTTGCTCCTCTATTTTCTCTGCTTGATGAGATTTCCTTTTTCTCTTTTAGCCTCGTCTTTTTCAGCTTCAATGACGTCCTTAGTTGTTCACCCTGTGCTCGTTGCATTGTTTCTAACATTGTTTACGTTTTTCATCAGTGGATGAATTGGATCAATGCAATGGGATGGTGGGCAATGTCATGTCCACTCGGCATGTCATTGCAACAAATAAATCTAGCATGGTTCAGGACGGGGCTAAATCAAGAAAATATTTTCCTTTCAAGCAAGGATATCTGTCAGTTGCCACCCTGAGAGTAGGATCTGAAGGAATTCAGATGACAGTTGATGGAAGACACATAACATCTTTTGCTTTCCGTGAAGTAATTTTTCCCCCCATTTTCCTTTTCTCCTCTTTGTTTCCTCAGCATTTTATCATGGATCTTTCTGCATCATCATAATGGTTATCTGTTTTACTGAATCTTCTTTAATTTGGATATATATCTTATCAGACTTTGGAACCATGGCTCATAAGTGAAGTGAGGATATCGGGAGACATAAAATTAATTTCTGTTGTCGCAAGTGGTTTACCAACATCAGAGGATTCAGAGCATATAAGCGACTTGGAAGCCTTAAAAGCAGCTCCTCTTCCTCCACGAAAAAGACTAGATCTCTTTATTGGTGTATTTTCTACAGCAAATAATTTTAAGCGTAGAATGGCTGTCCGTAGAACTTGGATGCAATATGATGCAGTGCGGTCTGGACAAGTTGCGGTGCGGTTTTTTGTTGGCTTGGTGAGTGTTCTTTTCTTTGTACTCCATAATGTGACACTACCATTGGTTTAAAGGTAGTATAGTGTTCAATGCCGATGCTTATTTGTTCCTAATTACTGGATCTTGGGTATTAGGTGTCGTAGTTTCATGTTCTGCTGCTCATTAGAAGTCACATATTAGATTTCAATAACTGAAACTTCATTTGACAAGATATTCTTTGTTATGCATTTGCTGTAGCATAAAAACCAAATGGTGAATGAAGAGCTCTGGAATGAGGCTCGGACATACAGAGACATCCAGCTGATGCCTTTTGTTGATTACTACAGTCTTATCACTTGGAAAACCATTGCCATCTGTGTTTTTGGGGTAAAATCCTGTCTCTTCCTAACTCATGGCGTATCTCGTGCACCTCTTGTTGACATCATCTCTTGGACAGACGGAGGTTGTTTCTGCAAAGTTTGTCATGAAGACAGATGATGATGCATTTGTTCGAGTGGATGAAATCTTATCTTCTATGGAGAGGGTTAACACGACTCGTGGATTGTTATATGGACTTATTAACGCAGATTCCCAACCTCACAGGAGTCCAGACAGCAAGTGGTTTATCAGTCCAGAGGTGAATATCTTCGTCATTTATCTCATATTTCATAACCGATATCATCCCTTACTCTATTTTAGTGGTCAGCAATGACGACAGAGCATCTGTAATAGTAACAACTTTAATTCTCACTAATTTGATCATAAAATGAAATAACACATACTTCATCTGGTGTTTCATGTGTATTCAATCTTTTATTGATGTATGTATAGGAATGGTCTGAAGAAACTTACCCTCCTTGGGCACATGGACCGGGTTATGTCGTCTCCAGCGATATAGCAAAAACAATCAGCTTGAAACAGAGAAAAGGCCGCCTAAAGGTAAAGTGAACCTTTGTCTTTTTTACTTATTCAACTGTCATTTAAGTTGGTGAAGTTTACATGTGCAAATGTATCATTCAGTCCCTCAGGTCCTGTATCTCCTATTTAATTCTAAAATGTTACAAGTTCCTTGAAAATGCAGATGTTTAAGCTTGAAGATGTTGCTATGGGCATCTGGATTTCCGAAATGAAGAAAAAAGGGTTGGAAGTGAAGTATGAAAAGGAAGAGAGGATTTTTAATGAAGGTTGCCGGGATGGTTATGTAATTGCCCATTACCAAAGCCCTAGAGAGATGCTTTGTCTCTGGCAAAAGATTGAAGAGAAAAAACGAGCTTTATGTTGTGGTGATTAATACAAAATAGCTTTCGTCTGAGTTCTGAAGGATTCTTCTAGTGGCTGACCATGGACATGTACTTGAGTAGGTCGCGAATGAAGAGGCCAAAGTAATGCTTATACCACGTCGTTGTAGGAGGTAGAGTAGTTACTAGCATATTGATATAAGTAGGTGATTAGATTAGCTTGTTACATACATCATCATAGATTTGATTAGTGAAGATGTTGAGGAAGGTATCTGTATTATAAATAGAGTAGAGTGGGGCATTATACGTTGTATAGAGTACGGGTACTCTACGATTCGGTGATTATTTTGTATGTAAATCACAGGATCTCTCGTACCCATTATCGTTGAGTGATGGAGAGCATATTGATATATATATTACATTATATTCTGACGTTGGAGTTCTTGTCTGCATTACATCTTGTAGCTGTGTGGAACCTGGATATGCAGTGGAAGGGAAGGAGCCTAAATCGACCCAATGATGAAAAAAGGATTGAACAATTTAGCAGAGTATCATTTTATAGTTCACCATCTGGGGATTTGTATGGTCCATCTGGATGAACAAAAAGTTCACCTTTGAATCCCCTGCATTGAGGAATCTCTTGAATCTTAGCATCTTCTTCATTGCTTAGTTCCCAATCCAAAATTTGAAGATTCTCTTTCATTCTATCCTTGTTAAAAACTCTTCACTAGTACACTAACTCCTTGCTCATATACCCATCTCAATGCCACCTACAAATATCAAACAATTTATTTGTAACATTCTTCCATAGCTTTCCATGTTCCTCTTATGTCAAATGGAATTACATCCTCATTGGTCATCACCATTCTTCATCCTCACTGGCCAATGTATATGGTATAAGTCCAAGTAATCCATTCTTAGCCTCCAACAAAACATGTTATAACAACATATTCAGTATAAATTCACGTGTGAAGAATGAGATATACGACATATCTTACTCTTATCTTAATATTTATGATTGAGTACCCAAAAAGAAAGAGATTAAAATATGAAATTGAAAAAATAGATGAAGTATAATAATTTGATGCATGTGTATTGAGTTTGTACCAATAATAATAATAATAATTATCTATGTGAACTCCAAACAAGTTATGTTCACTTCATATAATCATGTTTCAATCCATATTATTAAGGAATTTCAATTTATGTAGGGTAGTTTGATAAGATACACAAAAAAAATTTTAAAAAAAAATGATGATTTTTGAAACTGATACTTTTAAATTAAATATGACATAACATTTATATGATTATAAGACTTTTGAAATATGTAATTTTAAATACATAGTATAATATTTGTGATTATGCAAATATTTCATTAAGAAAAAGGTGAAAGTTAAATTATATTATTTTCAAAATTAGAAAATAGTTTTTTTTTTTAAAAAAAATCTTGAGTGGACTTAAAAGGAATATTACCACATATAGATTGTTGTAAGCCTATGACACTATCTTTTGCTTTTATATATATTATTATTATTACTACATGGTAGGGGTCGAACCAAACGCCCACCCCATAGAAACATGTATAAGATATTGATCTATCATAACTTTTTATTTTATATTTTGGATTTAAAAATTAACAATATAAAAAAAAGTTTACGCGAGAGTTCTTTTGAGAGCAGGAACAACAAAGTCATGATGTGTTTCGGTACACCATAACTTAGATGTAATAAAAACATCTTCACGGCTCTCTATGAGTCCGGTTTGTATTGCTTCAACCACGGCTCGACCTAGTGCTTCCTCGGACCCATAGGCCGCGGTGGTGTCAAAGTGTCAATAACCGGCTTCGATAGCATCGATAAAAATTGAGACTAATTTGGTCAATTGGTGGTAGTGTTGGTTCTGTTGGTGCTGTTCCCATGCCTATTAGAGGCATTTCATGACCAGAATTCAACATAATTTTGGGACTATCATAGCCATATGACTAAGTACGTGCTTAATTGGAACGATACAGAAAAGATTACAGCTTAATTGATAATAGCAATTTTGAAATGTGTTGAGATTTTGGATGTATAAAATTTTAAATAGTTAACTTATCTTGTTGAAGTGATAGTCGAATTAAATTTAGCTTTGAAAATTAGTGAAATTTATGGCTCTTGAAATGGACAATTACATTTGAAATACTCCACGTGATATATTTAAAAAAGTCCAAGCAATAATATTTAAAAATCTACGAATCTAAATTTTAGTCTTCCAAAAAAAATCAAAAAGTATTTTTGCTTTCCTTCGCGAAGGGGAGTCTTGAATTAACCAATAAAGTTAATACAACATAACACCACTAAAGTTACTACTATGTAAGGAAGGTCATGATGAGTTAAGTCTTGAAAACAATCTCTTACAGAAATGCAAAGTAAAAGTACATACGTTACAGATCATCGTAATTCAATACAAGATAGATAGATTTAAATAAGTATCAGTCAACGTATATTACAATACATGAAAGAATATAAATATAGATATCTAAGCAGACATACATCCAACACCATATCTAGAATTAGGAAACACAAGAAAAAGTCCACTACAAATAACTCCAACCATTAAAGGAAAACTCCTCATAATTTCATCAAGTTCTTTAGCATGTCCAGGAAATAGACAAAGTGTCACTCTATGATCAGAAAATGCAATTGCCACAAACACCAAAACAGACATCATTGCATGTACAAAATCTGTCACTCCCACAATGTACCTAGTACAACCAACAAAAACAAAACGATGTCAACACACTAAATCAAAGAAAATAAAAAACATCGTAAATTTCGTCCATAATATTGAAGATTTTCCTATATAACTATCACATCTCATGGTGAAACAATAACTTTGAGGCATGAAATCGACTAATTAGTCCGAAACATGTCATGTTTTATGGTGAAACAATGACATTAAGTTGCGAAATCGACTAATTATCATCACTAAAAATAACCTTTCTATCTTTTGTCACAATCATAAAAAATTTCACAAATGAAAACTCTCTAGTAAAAAATAACTCATAGAAAAATAATGTTCATAACCAAAGGGCGATTTACAAAAATATTCCAACACAAATATCTCTTCTTTTTTTTATATAGAAAATAGTGTTTATGGCTAAACGCGATTAAATTTACCTTTCATCGTTTGGCACATCGACACCAAGTCCAGTCTTGAAAACTTTCAAACCTCTTGGTGTAACAAAACCATAGTAAATTTTACCATCAGGACCTCGAAAACTATCGGTAAAATGAAAGAAAAAACATGACAAAGTACAAAGTCCAAGTAATGTTAAAATCATAAATGTAGTAATTGGTGAACAATCTCCTTTACCAAATACTGAGGGAAGTAACATTTCAAATGTTAAGAGTGTTCCCGTTGGTAGAAAATTAACAAGTAATGAAGTTTTTGAAAGTGTTTTTTGTACACCATTTGCCATTGCTCTTCTTTTTTTACCAACAATTGGTAATGGTAATTCTGGGATTATTTCATCTTGTGGTAAATTAGTAGGATACATAGACGATGAATTATCGACACGTTTCGATGTACTGTACATTTTTATTCCAATTCCTTCACTAGTTTGCTCCATTTTTGTGGTTTTTGGTTGAGAAAATTGTGAAAGTTTGAATGAAGTTTTGATGTGGTTTTTTGGTTTATTTACAGTTTTTACATTTGAAATGTGTAGATAGATAGATAGTAAATCGTTATCATTGTATATATAGTATAGCAAACACTCATTTTCATTTTTTTTTTACTTAAGTAAATTTGTATTTATCTAATAAAATATCAAGCAGTTCTAGAGTTTTTGAATTTGAAACTACTTTATTAATATCCTAAGCAGTTTAAAGAATAAAAAAATAAATAAAAATAAGCAGTTTTAAAAATGTCAACCGAAAAGCATTTTTTTTTAATATTTATATTTTGAAAATATAAGGTTTTTGGTCAATAAATGAAAAAGGTTTTTAAGTTGCAGCAGAAACAATTTTTCTATGTTAAAAAAAAGCTAGTAAAAATTTACTGTTTTATTGAAAACAGGCTATTGATTTTGTTTTCTCTCTATTTTCTTATTCAGATAATGAATTATTTTCAAAATTGATCAGACAAAAGAAAATAGAACCTCGAATTTGACTATACTAAACCAAATAAGGATAAGTATTGATAACTCTGTCCATCAAAGTTAGAGTATGAAAAAAAAAAAATCTAGTGATTTTGTCTCTTCTAAGACTTGAACTTGACATTTCAAGTTTTCAATCCATTTTATAGACTATTCACACACATGATTAGTAGCGCGGTTCTATAGAATCCAAACTTTTTGAGATTGAAATGTATATAACATGTGCCAAATACCAAGTTTAGATAGAATTTAGATATACATCATAATCCACTCAGGTATTTCAAAACACACAACGTCTAAATTCTGAATTATTTCGCAACAATTTTGTAAAAGGTTAGAGCTCCAGATTCTTAAAGGCTATACAAAATGCACATAGAAAATATGGAAAGAGCTATTTGAACATGAAACCATGTCGAGAAATGGCAATCTCAAAGGCTTGCATTCTGTCTCCTCCAGCAAAACCATTTCGATCATAACATGAAATTTCATCGATGCTAAGATCAACACAAGCCTGCACTAGTTTCTCACCAACACGTTCCGCTGCTTCCTGTGATCAAGGGGGACAAAGTTAGGGGAAACGGGGATCATAAGATGAAATATCATCGATGGTCTCAATGTGCTGTAGATACTCACTATGGTGCTGCAAGGTGGATCACCGCGTATTGATTTTTGTAAAGTGCTTCCGTAAAACAAGCACTTCTTGTTCTGGTCATCTATCAGTGTAGCATACAACTGTTTTCCTGAGCAAAAGACTGAGAGTCTTGGTTTTTCAGGTGTGCCATTAAACTGCCAAAGACCGAAGAAAAAGTTTAATGATTAAAGTAAATCAATAAACTTACACATATATGCTTTTCTTGTTGTGATTGAGTGAGCGAACGAGCAAGTCCATCAAATGATTTTAGAGAATAATTAAGATTAAACATTGCATTCGGGAACGAAAATGGACAGTAGATCAAGAATACAGAACACACCAAATGACGTTTCAAGACATCTTGGAACATGTCCAAAGATGTGAAGCAAGAGCAAAGGTACAAATCACCTATTCCTACTAGATATAGAGATATGCAATGTTTTAAATGTCGCGGTGTAGGTAATATGACATGAGTGTCCTTATAGACGAGCCATGTTGTCGAAGCCTGATGGTCTTTATGCAACGGGAAAGCATTAAATAGTAATCCATTAGGCAAGAAGCCAAGAAACCAATAAATTCTTTGCATTTACCTTCTTCAATTATGTACGCTTGTTCTGTTTCTAAGCAGAAACGATCAATCTGTGCGATCTTAAAGCCAAGTTACATAAATCAGTTTCTTTTTTCTATCCGAACACCAAAATATTGCAATAAAATACATCAGCACCAATCTTCTGCACTACCATTCCTTAACAACAACAACATACCTAGTGTAATTCTATAAATAGAGTCTGGGGAGGATAAGATGTACGTACACCATAGCCCTATCTTTATGAGTGTAGAGAGGTTGTTTCCAATAAACGCTCCACTCAATAGAGAAGTTATTCAGAGAAGCATTGCAAGAAGTAAAAATGACATGATATAAAGCAAAATGAAGCAATAGATAGTTTAAGCACATTAAAGAAAAGAAACCACGCGATTACTAAACACTATTACTAATAAGGAGAAGAGGATATAGGGCTAGCCCCCTTGCCTCTCACACCTAACACGCGGCCACACTCAGCTACCTACCGACCTTCCTACCTTCCTATCTAGGGTCCTTAGTAAGCTGAAGTTATAACACAGAAATGTGGCTACATTAAATAGCATATCATGCCTCAAATTTGAGACTAAACAGTATTTTGCTGGGCAGAGATAACAAGAGCCATAATTTTAACAAAGGTCACATACCTTCTTTCGAATTCGCCTATTTCGAAGTTTAGCACTCTCAGTCCTAGAATTAGCTTTAGCTGTAGCTTGAATTACCAATGGCTTCATGTTTAAGCCTATAAAGTATAATATACAAAGCTAAAGTACAAACCAGAACAAAAATTCTAATACTAAAAAACATTATTATCTAATAAAGCTATAAACTTTAGAGCAATTGACCATTAAAACTTACTTTTAATTTGGATAGGAAGAGTGGTATATGAGTGATTTATACAAATCCCAAAGAACTCACAATTCTTGATTTTTAGTGAACAAACATTACCCAAAGCCATTGTTGCCATTCTTTAAGGCTAGTTTTTTTCACTTGCTAAGAGAAATCAAAGCAGACCCATTTCTCAAAAATGGACATTTTTGGTGCCTCACTCTTTGGGGAATTTAATCAAACAGGTTATCTGCAAAAATACCTTCTTCCCATGGCACACTCTGTAGAAGATAAAAAGAAGAGAATGAAATATTTTTTAGACTCAAATCTCAATTAATAAGTATATGGTTTTTGGGCTGGATATAAGCCCAAAATAAGCAAAGAAAGTTGTAGGCCATGAAATTTTTCGAAATTTTATGATTAAACGTGTTTTTTAGAGTTAAATTCTGGAGAAAAATAAAAAAATTAATCATGGTCAAACACCATTTAAATACATGCAAAATATATTTAAATTATTTTTTTAATTGTCTTAAACAGGTCAATTAGCTCAAAGTTAAAATTAAAGAATTATAAAAAAAGATGAATGTAATATTTTTGTACAAACTAAAACAGAGGAAGCATATAGAAACTATAGCATAGGGACGAGGGTATTGAATTTATATAATGTTACAAACCAATAATAATACTACTATCAAGTAATTTGACACATAATTTGTACAAATATTATTAGATAAATCTCAAGCATTGATCACTACGCGCGTTTAAAACATACAGTCAAATGACAAAACTGAAAATCTCATTACGTTAACAGTTGCTTGACCGTTGGACGTGTTTAAAACATACAATCAAATCACAAACTAAAACCCATACGTGAATCTCATTACGTTTTGCTAGTGCCTCGCCCCAAGCCAATTTCCAAAACTACCCTCTTAAAACACTAATATTTACGAGTTGACAAGTTCAATGGTGCTGGACCATAGAATGAAAGTAAAGACTCACTAGTATTAGATTAGTCCCTCAAAAATATCTTCTGCCATCTGTCTCAAAACTCAAAAGGATAAACACTAATTAATTAATTAATTAATTAATCAAAAATCATAAAAATCAACAACCACAGTTAACCGTCTACATAATTCCAGAATCTTCCACGACTTTCTGTGTGCTTCTTTGCTTCCATTATATCTTCACTCCGTCTGCGACAAGTAACTCTCTATAGTGAATCTTCTTCTCTGAATTTTTCAAAAATATCGTCAATTTTAATGGCTTTCGAATCAGAATCAGAATCATCATTGATGGAGAATTTGATGAATTCCAGAAACAGAGACTCTTCTTTGTTTTTACCTTTCATTTTATCCATTACGAACAATTCAATTTCATCAAATCCAGATGAAGAAACAGATGAATCAACAACTCGATCTGAGTTTTCCGATCGGATCATACTTGTAAACCCGTTAACCCAAAACATGATCGTCATGGAAACACGTTCATCTACTACTTTAGATTCATTTCTGAACGAATTGATGAGCAAAGAAGGTCAACCGCCAGCTTCCAAAGCATCAATTGATGCACTTGAAAGTGTTGAGATTTGCGAAGAAGGAGAAAAAGGGGATTGTTCTATATGTTTGGATGATTGGGAAATTGGCGAGATAGTGAAAGAAATGCCTTGTAAGCATAGATTTCATGGCGATTGTGTTGAAAAATGGTTGAAGATTCATGGGTCGTGTCCGATATGTAGGTATAAAATGCCTGAAGAAAATGGTGAATCGAAAAATCGAGGGAGGAGGAGAGAGATTTGGATGACTTTTTCAAGTTCAGAAAATCATAATAATCATACAGTTTCAGCTAATTTTAGTTCAGAAAATGATCATGATCAAGCTTAGAAAAAACTTTTCATGTTTGTTTTTTGGTTCAAAATTTGCAGTTTTTTTAAATAATGTTATTGTACAGAGGCACATTTGTTTGTTGGATATGGTAAAATGGAGGTTTATATTTTATTTCGTTATTCTATTTTATGTATTTTTTATGATAGAGATGTGTGATATTATTTAGTGATTAAAATTGATATGATAAACTCAAATATGAAATGAAATAATTAGATACTTAGCTAGCGTTTGGCATAAATTTTTAAATATTCTTGGTAAATATTATTTGAATAAAAATTTGGGTGAAATTTCACCTTTTTAGAAAAATATGATTTATACCCATAAGTTTTAAAAACTATTAAAACTAAATATAAGTTTATATTACAAGTCAATCGTTACAACAATAACAAATAGTTTCCATCACACTAGAGCAATGTGGTAACTTGAATCGAGTGCAACAAGTATCATTTCATACATCGTGAAGTAGATGAAGCACATGATTTTATTACCTTGAGTTAATTTTTCATCATTTTCATCAATAATCATATCATTATTTAATATTCACTAAATATTTCATCACTATTTTGGTGTTCATGTAAAAAAAATTATGTAATACAACACAAACAACTATTATAGAGGGTATTTTTATAAAAGACAAAAGTTTGGAGTAAAGTTTTTATTTTCAGAAGATCCCAAATAATGAGATTTGGCCCAAATACTAGAAAAAACTAGTATTTGGAAATTTGGGATATTTGCCAAAAATATTTGCCAAATAATGAAAAATTGTATGGACAAACATTATTTGCTAAGTTTTTCCCCAAATATTATTTGGAAAATTTATGGCCAAACGGGTCCTAAATTGGAGTTTGATGGTTATGTATTTAAGTTATGTAGCATTTCATTTGAAAAGTCCTTTTTATTAAACTTGAGACTTTTAATAATGGTCAAATACATAAGCAGATTTCTAAATCATCGTTGTCTGATGTAGAACTCAGATTTATGAGGGGTATTGATAAAGGATATATATGTTGTTTCACAATTTATTAGTTCAATTGATAGTGAAAATATTCGAGAATAGTTGTATTTTACTTATGTCATTTGAACACATTAGAAAACAAATGAGACTAACATAGTTTATCTTCATTCTTTCAGTCAAAATTATTACAATTCGAACACAGTTGAAGGCATTTACAATAGAAAAGCCTATCAAAATCATTCAACAGTGTTCTAAATAAACAAATTATGGGTGATTCAATGATTTAATAGAAAAATGACATAGTTGAGATACCCGAGAGAAAAAATCCAATAAATTTAGAAATCTATTTATATATTTGACCTTTAATAATTAAGAGAAAAACAACATTATAGTTTTACATAATCTAGAAAATAAAAACCCACTTTAGGAGGATTGTGGGACTAAACCTTGCACTAATTTAGGTTGTACTAGGAGATCAAATTTGAACCTCCAAATTTAGTATAAAAGCTCATTTTTTGAAAACTTTGTAGTGGTTATATTTAGTTTTTTCCACTTAAAACTTGGTCAATAGCCTATGACCTTTAAGCGTAATATATAAATATGTCTTTTAATTTGATTTTAGTTCATACAAGTATTAAAATTTGTATAAAATTGAACAAAATAAGCACACATGTTCTATATGACAACTTTGATCCTACGTTGTGTCCTGATATATTATGTTAAGTAGAACTCATGTGCCTACTTGTTTAACTTTATACAATCTAAAATGTTTACATGTAGACACCTCAAGTTAGATGATAAATGTGAAATGAAATCAAGTTAAAGAATACATTTATACATTATGTCACAATAAAATATCTATTATAATTTAACAATTGAGATTAGAAAGAATGAGGTGCACATAAATCTTACTCTTATTTTGTGATTTAAAAATTAATTCTAATAGATTGCTTTTATAAAAAATTAAGGCATGAAGAGAAAGAAGAAATTATGAAGACTTAATAAGTCAAACTATTGGAGAACTAAAGGTTCAATTTAGCTTTATTGTGTTATTGGGCTAAGATCATTTGGGTTTCACAAGATTTTAATTCATTTAGGCCCTTTTTGGGCTGATATACCACTTCAACTTTATCTTGTTCATGTTTCTCTCTCATTTTCTCTGTTTAATTTTGTATACCACTTTTCAAATATTCTCATGTGTTTTAACCTGATTTTTGGTTATATTTGTGTTTTTTTCCATTATTAAATTAAAGTAACAAAGAAAGAACACTCTATTACAACAACAATAGTAGTATACTCATTGTAATTTCACACGTGGCATCCGTAGAAACGCAGCCTTATTTTTATCCTACTAAAACTAAAAAGATTATTTCGAATAAACCTTTTCACCAAAAGAAAGAAAGAATCATTAGGTGGTTACAAAAAATTGTTCACTTGACAATATTTGACAAGTGACAAACACATTAAACTACAATAATAGTGTAATTACTCCTTTTGTACTAATTTATGTGATATTTTTTTATTTTTAAGATTCAAACAATTTAATTTTGACTAAAAATTCGTGTATCGAATCTTTAAATTTTTTTAAATGACATTTATATTTATAAACTAAGTAAAAAGTATTATAAGTCACAATAATTGACAATTAAAATACTATTTAAAAGATATTTATAGTCAAAGATAGACTTATTCAAATCTCGAAATCTGAAAAGTATCACGTAAATTGAATGGAGGGAGTATTATTATTATATTATCTGTCCTTAGCATTTTCTATTGTCCTTGTTTACTCTATTATTCATTTGTATTGATTTCTAAAACAAAATTACTAATAAATATTCTTTTTTGGTGTATTTTCAAGTTCCTTGCTTGCATATTTAGAAAAGCATATGAAAAATGGAATTCCTAGAACATATAGATTCTCCAAGTTTAGCAGCTCATATGCACCTGAGTTAGAAAAAAAAAAAAAAAAAGAGAGATGCCATTTATCTATACATATTCTCTTGAGTTGTTTTGCACCTATGGTAGAAGAACTTCACTTTGAATAATCTTTCAACATCATATTCATTTTTTTCTTATATCAAATTGACTATCTAACTTGGCCAACGTAAACTCGTTCATATTGTCGGTTTCAAGTCTGGATAAAGGTGGGATGATTGTTGAAGGTCAATCAGAAAATCCTATAAAATAGAAGCAAGGGTACATACAATTTTTCCTCCCCAGACTTCTCGTATGAACTTATACTTTTTTATTTTTGTTATGTTTATTATGTAATACACTTTATTTCACATTATTTCGTTATTGCTATTGCTTTCAAATTTATATCCCCTTTTCTCAAACTATTTAGAATGCGTTATTTATCCCCAGGACCTGTTACAAATAGTTTCTCTATCTCTACGAGTTATTAGAAACATGTAATCTCACAATATAATCTGCATATACTTTAGTCTCTTCGGACCTCACTTATGAAATTACATTACATATGTTATTGTCAGATTAACCATGTGTTTTTTTTTGGACTCATTCTCTGCAATAGAACAGAATCATGTACTTTTAGTAAATGTGAAACAGGGAAAACAGAGTTGTTACTTGTGAATTTGTGCTTGTTATATCCAATACCTATCAATATGGATATACTTTGAAAAGTTTTTTTAAGTTTCATTCACAAAACAATATACATATTGTTATTATTATTATTATTCTATAAACAACATTATTACCTATAGGAATCAATGACTTTTTATATAGAACAAAAATAAATACAATACTAACTATACTCATTCAAGTCTATAACTTTTTTAACATTTTCATCATACTCATTTGGACATTTTCTGTTCAAATCAATTGTCTCCAAATATCTTTTAGCAGATGATTGTTCATCACCACATATGTTATGTCTACTTCTTTTTTTCCCTTTACTTTCTTGATTCAATGGAAGTCCAATACAAGTACTATTCTTGTTGTTCCTTGAGTTATTTTGACCTTCCTTTCTTGCTGAGCTCTCTGAAGATGTTAACGAACTTTCAATCGAACACAAGATTCCTTCTTTCGATGTCTTATTCTCTATGTCTTTCGAGATTGAACAATCGATTTCTGTTAGTGAAGAACTTGGACAACATCCCATGTTAACCATTGAAACTAATTGTGAGAGTTCAGCTTTAGCAAGTTCAACTCCTGAAGAAGTACAACCATATCCTGCTAGTGTCTCTTGTGCTTTTTTTAAAACGGATTGTAAATACTTGCCTTGTGCTTCAATCCTAAGTTGTAAATGTCTTTGTACCTACAATAACTACGTCTCAATCCCAAGAAAGTTGGGTTGCCAGTTAAAATTTTGTATGTATTGTGAGGATTCATCATGACTAGTAGACTAGTTTATGTTGATATATAGTGGTGTAACACACCCCTTATGACGAACAGTGTAAAACTAGTCAATTTATGATGAATCATCCTCGAATACATACAAAATTGGAAATATCTTGGAAAAGTATGCACATGTAAATCAAGAAGATATACATATATATATTTTTTTAATTATAAATTTTACCTCAATTTGTTGATGAAGTTTCCTTTGTACATCCATTTGCATTTGTAAAGCTCTTGCAATTTGGAAACTCCTGAGAATTTTTTTTATTTTTATGTTAACTCGCGTTTGAGTATAGATTTTGAATCAAATTTTGAAACTTTATCTTGAAATATCTGTTTGACCATCAAATTTGATCAGACTCAAAAAAAATGGCTCGTACGACTTTTTGGTACTTCCACACACAAAACTTTCGAATTTGTTTTCCCGATGTAAATTGCATGTTTAAACACAACTACAAAAACTCAATTTTTTAAAGTTTCAACTTCAAAATCTACGACTAGACGGGATCTTAATATTGCATTCAAAGAGAAGAAATCATTACTCATTCATATGATTTTGAGATCCATCACATACTCCCAAGGATAACTTATGATCACTCTGAGGCAACTCTTTATCAAAATAAGTCCTCTGCTTTAAGCCTCTGGAGATTTCATTTCCCTTTGTATGATCATCATCATCATCATTAGGTACTATTTCACACAAATCCAATTTAACTTCTTGTTTGTTCTCATCAAAAGATTGATCAGTCACAGAACTTTTTCCTAGACGATATTTCTGTACGACGACAAAAACCAATAATTAGTGTATTTTCAAAGGATCTGATAAGGGTGTGACAACATTTTTAAAGAGTCTGAGTAACATAGTTACCTGTAAATGGCTCTTGAGATGATATAATGTTAGTCCATGAATGTTCATCACTCTCATCAATGATTTTGGTGTAGCCTCTACATTATCAATAAAATAACAAATATTTAAATTTGCAACAAGAATAAGTTGTTGCACGTACGTCAGTTGACAACAATATTTTTGGAGGATCCGAGCTGGTAAAAAAGTACTTACTATCTGGACCTCCTAGTTGAGAGACTGCATCGACGAACCGTTGGTGGAGATCAGGAGTCCATTTTAGTCTAGGCTTAGCATCACTTGATAAAACTAAGTTCATATCTTTATTTTGTTGTGCATTTTGATGAAGAGCCATGTTTTTTGATTTATTACAAGGTAGAAATGTATGTGTATTTTTTGAATTGAAACATGTAGAAAAGAGTACTTTGCTTTTGTGTGTGTCTGAAAAATGTGGCAACTCTTATAGTTGTATATATAATTGGGAAGTTTGTTAAGGGTGTCCCATGTTGTTTTTCTCACTCCATATCTGGAAACATATGTTGTAAGGGAATATATGCTCTCCTATGAGCTGTGGCCCTTCTTTTCTTCCATTTCCCATTTCATATCAAACTTTTTCTTTATAAAAAAACATTTTTCTTGAGTTTCCAAGTCATTTACCTTATCGCACTATTTTGTCGTAGTTACTGTTTGTTTGTTTTTCAGAATGTTTTATCATGTTTTTATAGTATTTTGTTGTAATTTCTTTTTTTGATCTGCTTTGATATGTTTTCCTATAAATCAAACGTTTATCAGAAACAATTTCAGTACTGGCTACCTCTGGGGTACAATTTGTATACATTATTACCTTCACAAGACCTCACTTGTGGGATTGATACTTATGATATTTCTTTTTTCAGTCTGCTTTAGTATGTTTTTTCTTGAGAGGAGGATGCATCAACAACGTAACGAGCTTGATAGAGATAATGTTTGCATGCATTTTATCCTCTTTAAAATCGACTTATAAAATTTCACAAAATATGTTGTTGTTGATATTAGCGATCTATTCCCTCTGTCCCTAATTACTTGCCACTTATCTTTTTTTAGTTGTCCCGAATTACTTGTTCATTTCGACAAATAAAAAAAGGACAAACTATTTTTACCCATTATACCCTCAACTAATTAATTTGAAAAATATTGAACTTTTTAAAAATCTTAATTTTTTAACTCATTCTCTTCATAATTATTAAGGGTAAAATAGTAAATTCACTATGTTAATAATTGTTTTCTTAATAGGTGTGTCAATATAAAAGTGAACAAATAATTAGGACAGATGAATTATTAATTTAGTAATTTTTCCTCTCTTTTGTTTAAAACTGCTTTGTCATGCTTTTTTTAGTATTTTATCACAATTGACACTTCTGATATTTCTTTTTCCAATCTGCGTTAATATGTTTTTTCTTGAGCCAACGGTCTATCGGCAATAAGCTCGATAAAGACAAGGTCTGAGTATACTTTATCCTCTCTAGAACTAACTTATAAAATTATACCGAATATGTTATTGTCGTTGATATTTAATAATTTTCTCTTTTCTCTTTGACTTGAAAGGGTGTGTGAGAGAGAATCTATGATTCAGCAAAAACAAAGAAAGCAAACACATTTCAATTTTGAAGTCTCAAAAGGAGAGAAAAGTAGAGGAAAAATAAATAAAGTTTATAATTTGTTTTTACCTTCTTTGTTTTTCCTTCTTATTTCTCTTTCTTTCTGCTTTGATTCCCCTACTGAAAATAGCCAGCCCCACCATTATATTTATAATGGAAACTAAACTTTTTTTAAAAATCTAAATATAGGAGGCTTTGATGAAAGCAAAAAAAAAAAACTATTTTTTGGTATTTCTTTATTGGAAATATTGATAAAAAGGGATTCTTTAAAATAATTATTTTCTTTGTTTTTTTTTCTTTCTTTCTTGTACATAATAATTTTCTTTTGTTGAGAAATGTGGTTGTATTGGCAGATTCTATTTGTTTTTATATAGGGATAAAGGAATCAAGGAATCTAGTAATAGATTTTTTTTCCCTTTCTTGTATATAATTATTAATTTTTTTTATTTTTTTACTGTTATCAAGAAGTACTGTATAATAATGAAGCAAAAAACAAATCTTTCAAATATAACTATTTAATTAATGTGTTTTATATGTCTTTATTATCCATCTTTGAATTTTCAGATATACTATAAGTATATGCTTGTTATCTACTATGTAAAAAAAAAAAGGACAAAAAAGAGATCAGAAGAATGAAATCTATAGTTATTTTATTATTTTAATTTTAATGTAAAGCAACAATAGTGTGTTACATAATAATAGAATCAAACTTAGAAGAATTATTCAATGGGACCATTCCCTTGCAAAGAATTTGGTAAGACAAGTCTATATATATCATTTATATATCGTAGTCATGCGGCGAATCTAAAATTTTTAAAATATTTAGTTTTTTCGTAACATAACAGAACATATAATGCTATATAAATATACATAAAATATTATTAAGAGATCATTAATTCACATACATTTTCTATCATCAACCAGTTAAGGCCAGTTATATAAGTCATTCATATAAAAGAAAATATTAGATTTACTATTACGCTATTCAAAAATGTTTGACTATGTTATCCATTACATGTTTTGTTATTCAAACTCTTTTCATTAAAAAATTATATCGTGTTTACTTCTTATTAACAGATGATATTACATGAAATGTATGGTCTAGTTTCGGAGGACGATTAGATCAAAAGTTTAACGAGTTAGGGGTGAAGCTAGGTAGAGCCGAGAGATTCATGTAAACTTTTCTTTTTTACGAAGAATTATTATATTTATACGGAGTTAAAATTATTTTGTATGAATATATAATAAATGTTAAACTCACGTCAATTTGACTTTTTAAAGCCGGTATTGTTGTTGCCTGCGCGTAGGGCCGTCCCCACTCTCGACTCGAGGTGCTAAGGGGCTTTTATTTTTGGAACAGATAACAATGTTTTATTAATACATCGAATTAAACTTTTATTGTGATTCATATTTTTACTTCTTTATAATTTTAATTCTCTTAAGTAAAAATTCTGACTCCGTTACTAATGATTACTAGACAAATTTGACCCTTTCCCCATCGTTCATATCCAATGGAATATTTTTTTTATTTATCCTAGAATTTAAATGGTTAAAATTTCATAGCATAAAGGCTGGCATGAGGACAATTTTGCACTAATAAGAATAAATTCTATATTTAATTGACGTTGGCTGAATTGCCAAGAAAGGTATAAATATAATTTTTTTAAATAATATTGAGACTTTCTAATCTTCTTGATTTAGGAAAAAAGATAAAGGTAGCTTTGATCATTTTATTGCTGATCATTACATTTTTTTTGTTATATATATGCTAATAATAGCAGAAACAAATATTACATCAATTTTAATTTATTTATTTTATTTATATTTTTAAAAAAAATACTTAAAATTTCATCTGACTTTTATCTTTATTTTGTCCTTTTGTGAATTCACTTGTGTAATTATTATTATTGTTGCTTAATTTTACTATTTTTGTTGTTAATATTTTTTCCTTTGAATATCATATATCCTTGTATTTTCTAAACTTGTTTGAAAACACTTCTTTTAATAGAGAGTTTATTCTCTCTATCTCATGTATACGAATTTTATTTATAAAATCAAATTAAATATATGATTATTATTTCATTTATCTTAAAAAAAAATATATCGTAATTCTTATTCAAAGTCTAACTAAAGTCTCTCAAAAAACGTGCCCTAACTTTATTTTTGTACACAGAAAAGAAAAGCCCCCAACAAGAAAAAGATAAAAAAATATCCCTAAAATTTTCTCGATCCACTTGAGTCCAAGTCAATAATTTGAACCTAAGTCAATGATTTGGATGCACCAACAAAAAAGACTTTTCTCCACCACTCCAAATGAAAATTACTTGGAATTAGGTCATTAATCTAGAGTTTTTCCTCTATCATTTCTAGGTAAATAACACGATTAAAATCGTATCGTTGATTTGAATATCAGTATCTATAATTCAAAATTAAACTTGACTTTTAGGCGCTTTCTTGATCTAAGCTAACTATAGGACGTATCTACTGAAAGCTACTCAATCTTAAAAATATTTGTTCTTGGCTATATAAAGGATATTATATTCACTTAAATGACATCTGTAAAATTTCATTAATCCATCAAATTACAATAATGATCAGAATTTCGAATATTCGTCAACTCTTGTATAGTCATAAAAAGATCAATGTATATCACTCTTCTTGATAATCAAATACTTCAAGAAGATCTACAATTCCTTTCATTAAAGCATTAGACATCGAAATTTTGTGAGAGTATACTACCGGACGAGTTCGATACCACTTGGTTGGTGTGTAGTGAGTTGGGGGTGGAGGGTTTCTTTAATTATATCTCTTTTCTTCTTTTTTTCCCTTTAATCAACACACGAATGTAGAAATTATAGAAAGATGCATATTTTCTTGTACTATATTACACACACACGAAAAAAGAAGATTAGTGTGCTTTTTAAAAAGCCTTAAACCACATCCATTGGATCTAAATAAGTAAATAGAGTTATTATCTATACATAAAGCAAAAGAAAGAAAGAAAAAAAAGGGACAAATTAAAGAAGGCCAAAATGGCAAACAACAAATCACAAAAAAAGTCAATTCAATTAGATCAGATCAATCTTGGGATTTAATTTTTTTAGGGTATGGTCAAGAGTTGGAATCCAAATCCAATGATTGAATATACAAAGTTTTGCCTTCTTAGTGCACTACATTCACTTGGTCTGCTAAATTTCTAAAGATTTCAAAAGACTCAAAAAAAATTAGATTCCAACTTATATAAATAATAATAATGCACTATACTAGTAAGTAGCAACTATACTAGGCTTTTTAGCTTTTGATCAAGTCTATGTAATGGTTGAACATATAATTATTTGATCGTGGCAGAGTAATAAGTACGTTGATCCTTAATTCTTAATTAGAAATTTCAGATTCAATATCTAAATATGAAATTGTTTTGAATAGAGAGTGTTTTATCGCAAAAATTAAACTTTTCGGCACCTTATATGTATATATAGACACACTACAGTCAAAACTATATTAGGCTTTTTAGCTTTTGATCAAGTCTATATGTATGTAATAGTTGAACATCACGATTATAGTGGTAATTACTCCAATCCTTCATTTTTAATCAGAAATTGTAGATTCGAATCATAAATATAAAGTTGTATTTGTAGAGAGCATTTTACCCTCGAGTTGGACTTTTCAATGCAATCAGGATTTATCAATCCCAAAACGAATACTATATACCCCGGGTGAAGGACAATAATAAAAATTGAACAAAGACTATAACTATAAATAAAGTAACATAAAGTCTTAGTAACTTAGTTAATTGATTATCTGAACTTTTAAAAAAGTTCAATTTCTCCGTTCTAAATCACCTCTCCATTTTACCCCTTAAAAAACTATAAACAGTTCCCTATGTACTTTCTTTAACTTAGGTTACATTATCACATGAAGAATAATTAGAGGCTTAAAGTTGGAGCTCTGTGTATATTCATTATGCATATGTATAGGAATCGATTTGATTCTAGTGTAGGGGGAAGCTATATGGTTTGAATGGTTC
>NC_028641.1:2537790-2545040 GCF_001406875.1 Solanum pennellii | reverse complement strand
TATATATATATAAGAAGAGATCTCTTTCTCACAAATCCAAAAGCATTTAAAGGAAAAGAAGATAATCAAGAATGATGAGTATTCTTTTATCGTTAATAAAAAATATCTAATTTAAGCTTTCGATCTATAATTCTGTTTAGTATGGAGCGTTTTACTCCTAATGAAGAATTTGTTAGGACCGAAATAAGCAGGTGTGATGCGGAAGCTAGCAATGCAAACCTCGAAAGACTATGAGTAAGAAGACAACGAAAAATATATCAAAAGACACAAAGATTTAACGTGGTTCGGTCCATCGACCTACGTCCACAAAGGAGATGAGCAANGTATTTTAATCGTATTGAAGATTAGTTCAGAATCAACGTAGAAAACATAAATTGTTTAAGATAAAGACTTTATATTTGTACATATACAAATATTCTTTTGACATATGAAAGTGATCTAAGATTACTTTAATCGTTTTGGAGATTAGTTTAAAATTGACGTAGGAAATATAAATTCTTTTAACTTCGAGTAGTATTTACTAGATTTATATACGAAATTATGAGTGAATTATTTTATGAAAAATTATGGATTTGACTATCATCTTTATTATTTTTTAATTTCTGACTCCGCTATTAATTGATAATACAAAATAATGTTGTTGATCATGTTGTGTATAGTTGAAGTTTGGAAAAATTAAAAGGAACAAAGGGTATGATTGGATTCTTTAATATTTTAATTATATGGCTAAGATGTGTGAAAATCAAGAAAAAAGAGGGAGTAATAGAAGTATCTTTTTCTTTTCTTTTTTTCTTGCTTTAATATATTCCATTACAAAGTAAAAAAGGAGATTCTAGGATGATGCATGATGCCTAATATTGAGTAGCAAATATGAGATCAAAAAGTCATTTAAACTAAAGTATTCTTGACATTGATCATCAATTATTATTGTGCAATAGGACCCCATATATAATAAATAAATAAANTCTCTAACCAAAACTCTCAAAGCCTTTAAGACACATTGTAAATGCTGATTAAGTTAGAAGGAACATTCCTCTATTTATAGAGTCCTAAACCTTTTCCTACCAGAAAAAGGGTTAGTCAATCCAAAACCTTTTCCTTAAAAGAAAAACCTAGTTATGGTAAGAAATTTAGGGCAAATAAAACTCAACAGAATTTTTCTGCATAATTCATTAATTAAGTTTTAATATAAATACCGAATATCGAGTATAAAATAAAAAATTAAAAAGGAAAAGAAAAGATGAGGAAAGAATATATGGCCTCATGAGGAATCCAAAAAAGTGAAATGAAAGGAACTAGTCACAATCCCAACAAAGAATATAATTCATATCTTATCTCCCCAGCTGTTTTTATTTTTACCCCTTTGGAACATATATATATATACACACACAATTGCCTTATTGAAAATGACACAAGCAGTATGTCATACTTACCTATCTTAATCTAATAATATCATTTTCTTCTTTTTCAAAAAAAAAATAAAATTGTTGGACTTGAATGTTATTTATGAATAAGCAAATATAACATGATTGGAAGTGTAAATACACAATGGAAAATAAAAATCATGTTTTTGCCTATTAGAAATGCTATGGTATTGATGGTGCATTTTCGAAGTATCTGATACGTATATAATAAAACTTTTGATTGACAAGCAACGTAGGCAATAGAAAGGAGCGAATTCAAGATGAACTTTTTTTAGTTTGAATTTAAATTCGAATTCTATCTCATCTTGTCTAATTTATTGAATTTCAAAATTTATTATTTATATTTATTTAATACATGCTCGAATAAATTCATAAGTTTTTCACTAGATCCGCCCGTGATAAGAGGGTCAATGTGAAATGAAGTAACTAGAGGTACTAAGTTGAATTTTTATCCTAAGTTTCTTTTATGGCTAAGCAAAATGTTCTAATCATTGAACAAACTGGTCAAGTTTAGTTAAAATTTATTATTTCTTAATTAATCATGATAACTAAGTAACATGATTAAGATTCCTAAATTTCCATATAATAATTAAAACATTTGGTGTAAGACCACATCCAATGTGGAGCACCATGCAGTCAAATTCTCAACCCTTTTTTCTTGCTATATAATAAATATTTGTCATTTAACTTCATCTAATGATGACGTAGAGCGATGAATTATCAAAAATCATAGTACATAACTACGAATCAATCAACAACAGATTATTAAATATTTGTCATTAACTCTACATAATGATAAAGTATCGAAATCTTAGTAGCTACGAACTATTTAGCAATAAATTATTACATCAATTTTCTTGAAGGATAGAATCATTGAAAGATGAAGGAAGTTTAATTATTTTTTTTTTCTTTCTCATGTAAAAAATGTTTAGTGTGAATATATATAAGAAACTTTTTCAAAGGAATTTTATGAGTTGGATATATAATTGTTTTTTTTTCCTTTTCACTAAGGCAATCAATATCCCACTTACTTATGTACTGTCTGTTAATATTAGCACATCTATGTTTACAAGACCCCACTATTTCAGCCATGAAGACAAAACAAAATCATTAGAAAAATATTCCTTTTCATGTTATTTTGGACAAGGATTACTAGTTTCAGAATTTTCCTCAGATGATTTATAGGACATCAACTCAAGTGAAGCAACTTTCGCGATAACAAAAATAATTTTTAGCGGTAATAAATATGTGTATCAATAGAGAATGTTAAAATCTTTATCAGCATTAGTTATCGTCAACAGATTTAATGTTATTATAGGCTTTAGAAACATTTACAAAGAGTGTTACTTACTGCTAAAGATTATCTTTTGATATAGCATTGGCATAAAACAACAATATATAAAATAAATTGAGTTAGAATTTTCACTAAATAGATTGAAACTAAAAATAAGTAAATAGAGGATGAAGTCAAGCAAATTCGACATTTATCATATAAGTACACACATATATAAGAAGTGTATTTTTAATTTCTAATATTAAAATATACGATAACATTAACATATAGTAATTTTGACCTGATACCAACAAAGAAGGTTCGAATGAATCTCCTGACATCTCTTAGATCTGCACATGGCTCCAATGACATTCATATCTTGATATATTCAAGCTTATTTTAAGTTATATATATTAACAGTAAATATCAATTATACACGTTAGAGATATCAATTTTTTTTATCAGAATTAACTTGAAATAATAACTATGTGCATCACATACCCTTCTATGGTCATGAAATAACAACTTGGTCATAAATTATTTTTATTTCAAATAAATTTTTTCATGTGCATGATATACAAATCAGACATTGTACCCTATGAAATATTTCCTATTGATTTGCCTGATAGCTGTCTTAAGAGCTATAGTACAATAGATGAAAATAGACAAATTTTGATGTCATTCACCAAGTAATTGGTTGAAATTTAAAAAGGACACAAGAACAAAATCTCCCTTGAGCCAAAAATTGTTTGATGTACACTTTTGGTTTTAGTTGTGCTGGTCAAAATAGATGGTGTGGAGGTCATGTGGCAATTCATTTTCCCAAGAAGGTTTATGTTGATCGGAAAATCTTTTTAGTTGGCTAGAATCTGTTATTTTGAAAGATATTTAAATATTCTTTGCAAAACGTATAATCAAACACAACTCTATCTTCAATTCCAATCACATAAATTCCATATTAATTGAAAAATATTTGGAATTTATGACCAAATGTCTACATATAATATGATTCTTGGGAAACAAAATGAGCACAAAGACTTCGGGTGAAATAAAAAGGACTTAACAAGCTTTTTATACACACATTTTTCCCAAATCTTTTCTTATTAATGGACTTTTTGACATATTAAAAGAAATATTATTAGTTAAGATGCGCAGAACTTTTACTTGTTCAAAAATTAATTAAGTTAAAGCAAGGTCAAAAATTAATTAATAGTTTGATTGAGTTATGACTCATATTTTAGCCTAACCTAATTCAATCCAAGTAACTTCTGAATTCAATATATAATTTAATTCATTTTGCCTCGTTTAAATTCAGCACAACCCACTAAAATATAACAAAAATCGTGTAAGTTGGGTTATGATTCACACTCTAGTCCAACTTAGTTCAACTTAAATAACTTCTCAATTCGTAAATTATTAAGTCAACATATTTTATCTTGTCTAAATTCAACTCGATTCGTTCATTAAACCTAATCCATATGAATAATTAAAATGATGATAATGGATGAGAGGTTGCATTTATAAGTGGCTGACACCTCAGATCCACTTAATGCTATTATTATGTGATGCTTTCCATCTTTGTGGAGTGTTCAGGTAGTTTTAAATAACTTCCTTTTTATTCACTTTTTTTTTTTGGAATTAATGTCAAAAGATATTCCACTAAATTTGATGTCTGTCCATGCCCCTCTTATTCTTAGAGAAAAACAGAAATTAAAAAATAAAAAATAAACTTGATGTACTATGATTAGACGGTACGTTCTACTCTCTCGCGACCTCTACTCTATTCAAAAGACTAAAAGTCCCTACTGAAGATAGGTCATTAAACTACGATTGAGAGTTTCGCCTTTTGAAGCATCAATCGCGTAGGGCCATATTTCACATATCTTTAATTTAAGATTATAAGATTTAAACGTCTCTTTCTCAAATGTCGTGTCAATTCAAAATCAAACAAATAAATCAAAACAGAAAATGTATATAGATTTCGCAATAAATATATATAGTTTGAATCAACGTTATTAAATTTTGTTGAGTATGTACTTCTCTTGTTAGTTCCGCCCCTAATACCTTACTGCTATATTCTAAACATGATAAAATTGACCTATTTTATAGCTCAAGTTGTTTAGTGCACCAAATGATATATGCAATTTGTTGTTTTCGTTAATTTTTTTGTATTTCTACTAATGGAGCACTTCATGAGCTAAGAACAATAGGGATAATTACGGGTTTGAACTATTGGGTTATCCAATTTATAAAATATATATGATTGTATTTATGGTATATATTCAAAATATATATATACTATACACATTTATACACACTATATATACTAAAAATGTATATGTCATGTATATTCAAATTTATTAATAAACTAGTCGATTGAATGATATATATATATCGGTAAACGTCCCAATCAAATATCCATGTAACAAGGTAGAAAGACATTGAGACATTGTTATATTGCAATCGCCATTAGTTTCTACCATTCTGGTTTTCACTCTTTATTTTTATTTTGGTGTCGGTTAGATAATTGTATATATGACAAACGAAATTGAGAGAGGGGGGATTGAGGCAAGCGATATTGGGAGAGGAGGAGAAAGGCGAGCAAGATTGGGAGAGGGAGGAGAGAAGTGAGCGCGAGAGGGCAGAGAGTGGGAGAGAGGTAAATTTTATATGTATATCGGTTAGATAATTGTATATTATACATATGCATTTGTATATATGACAAGAGGGCAGAGAATGGGGGAGGTGAATTGTACATGTATATTGGTTAGATAATTGTATATTATACAGATGTATTTGTATATTCTGGCGAATTATACATATACAAAAGTGACTAATTATACAAACTCGAAGTTAGCCCACATAATTAATGTATAATGTTAGTAGCGAGTAGTTAATTATAGCAAACTATAGCTATGATGAGTAATTAATTATAAGTTTGTTTAACCGCGTAAGTTTCCCTAAAAAGTATACATTATTTTCTTTAGGGAAAATTGTATATAATGGCAAACTAATAAATCAAATTAATTGCTATAACAACCTTTTGATTTAATTGTGTCCCGTAGAAAATTGTTTGTCAGTCAGCTCTCTCCCTCAAACTCTCGCTCGCCACTCTCCTCTCTCGCTCGCTTCCTCTCACTTTTATACAGACACAAGTGTATAAAATATGTTTCTTTTTGTATAAAGCAAGAGGAAATTGTATAAATACATATATTTTTGTTCCCCTCTCTCTCCTCTCCCAGATCTTGCTCGCCACTCTCCCTAATCTCGCTCGTCACCCTCGCCTCTATCGCTTATACAAACAAAAACGAAATGTATAAATTGCGTTTCTGTTTGTATAAAGCGAGAGAAAACTGTATATACACATGCAAATACATATATTTTAGTCCTATACACTTACAATTATACAATAAAAATACTCCCCTGCCCAGTTTCTTTTGCCTTTCTCTCTTTCTTGTTTTATACAAATTCAAATTGTATATAATTTCTCTATTTCTCGTTTTATACAATTCGATTCAATTGTATATTTCCTGCCCAAGTCTCTTTTGCCTTTCTCTCTTTCTCATTTTATACAAATTCAAATTGTATATAATCGTTCTATACACTTATTATTATACAATTCGTTTTATACACTTTGTTTTATATGATTCTCTACCCAAGTCTCTTTCTCTTTCTCGTTTTATAGACTTTGTTTTATACAATTCGCTTTAGTTGTATATGTATAGCGAATTATACATTTATATGTTTGTTATGATGTGCAATCGTGCAAACTTTGCTATAGCATACAAATATAAATTTTATGTTTGCTATATGTGAAAGGTGTCCTTTTCTTTATGCTAAATTCATACGATTTTTCTTAAAAGGCTCAAATTATTATTATTATTATTATTATAAGAGTATCCCTACATCTTATAGTATACATTTTTTCTTTTTCTTATCAGCTTTTAATGCAAGACTTCAATCACATATCCAACAATATAATATGTCCCTTAAAATAAATACGAGATTCTTCATCACCAAGATTCATGAACTTAATTATCTAGAGGAGACTGGACAGATACTAAGTGTCAAATGTTCGAATTTGATAATCAAAATAGGTTATAGTTAATAAATGAAAAAATAGTTATCTATGTGTATTGCCTAAACAAACAGTTTACAATGGCATATCCGAAAATTTTTTAAATCTAAAATAACCAATATATGTTAACATTGAATTTCATGAAGCAAATCAATTTTAAAGTTATTTTTTGTACCCCTTCATTTTTCAATTTTTAATTTTTAAAATATGTATAACATGACAAATAAAAATGTATATATATGCTTATATACAAAATCATATATTATATGCATCCTTGTATATTACATATACATTGTACAAGTAATGTATAAACAACTATATATTACATATACCTTGTGTATATAATATATAAATAATGTATATGCGGTATATAATCATGTGTAAACACTGTATAACTAAGTTTATAAGGAAACAACTCTTCAAGAAAGAGTTACAAAATGAATAATATCATGTTATACAATATATATATATATAT
>NC_028641.1:2518730-2536745 GCF_001406875.1 Solanum pennellii | reverse complement strand
TATATATATATATATATATATCTTATCAATACAATGAATATTGCAATATCTTTATAATCTTTCTAATTAAAAAAATTAAAGGACTTTTGAGCTTCATCTCGAATTTTGGTAGATTTTAATCGAAGAACTTGAAGTTGATCTAAAAATTTTGTTTTGATCTTCGAATTCACTAGAATTAATATTTGATCTACGAGCTCTCTCTATCACTGAACCAAATCATATCAAATATCATGCTTCTTTTTGTGTAAGTTTCCTTGTCGTCTAATTTATCAAATCATATCAAGTAATTATTGTTCCACTTCTTATGCCTATCCATTCGTTTGTTGCTTCCCCGATGTATTTTTGGTACCCATTCAATTCAGTGTCTGGTATCTTTCTTAAAGTCCGACTAAATTTAAATTTATATAGGAAATTTTTGTATTTGGGGTAAATCGTTCCCTAATAAAGGCAACTCATCCATACTCAAGATACTCGAACTTAAGTCCTTTGATTAAGAATGAAGGAGATAATTACTACTCACTATGTACAACTCTTGTTGATGAATAAAAGGGTTATTAATTAACGTATGAGTAAGCATAGATAAAGACAAAATTATCTTTAATGTACTATATCAAACTCTGAATAAAAATTTTTTCCAATATATCTAATTCTAACATTACTAATCTCAATATTATTTCTTCTAATATTACTAGCTAATATATCACATTGAAAATATTGTTTTTATACACTCTATCAAACAAATCGAAAGAAGCCTTCAATTGGAAGAAAAAGGGAGAGAAGTAAATGAAGAAACTAATGCTTTGTGCTTCTTATCTATATTCATTAATTGCTTCAAAAATGACAAACTAGTAGTACTATAGTTGTAGGGCAAAAAGGTATATATCTTATAATGTGATGTACACAAATCATCAACTAGTTTTTTAACCATACTTTCTTCAACCTTTTTAACTTGCAAAGTTGTTTGATTTTGACCCCACTTTCTCAAACTTGTGAACCACATTTTTAGGCATCTATATATGCACCAACTCAAGTCCCTTATATTTCCCTCTTCTTACATTATTCATCTTATTATTATAAGTTAAATGTAATTACATATATGGTCATTGAATTTATGGTATTATTTTTCTTAAAAAAATGGATTATTTTTTATTTTTAAATAATTTAAAATAAATAAAATTTTCACTAGTGAATGTTTATATTTGTCTCTTATGTTTAAGGTTCAGCATACAAAGTTATCTAATATGACTTGAGCTTTGTTATCCTTCAGGATTTGATTCTCTCAGATACAAATAAAAAGATTGAATTAGGATAACAAAAATCGCAACTAATTAAAGTATCCGTTTTTTTCTTCTTTTACTTGAGTTATCAAGTGTACGAGTTTCTTATCTGAACTATCGAAACAAATATCAACTATCAGTTATTCACTTTTCATATATACCTGAACGATTTGTGATACATCAGATAAAAAAAGTGAACAACCAACACAATTTAAATGTATCTCGACAAATTAGCATTTGGTAATAGTTCAAGCCAGAAATTTTACATATGATAACTTTCTAATTTAAGTATGTCTCTAGTAATCCAGCACTCATAATTTTTTCTTTTAATTTGAGTTTGTTCCATTTTAGGTTCGCTTCCTGTTTAGCTAACTTTTCCATCTTCCGATCCGATGGTGGTTCCTATAACTCAAAAATTTTATAGATTTTAAATTTTAAATCTACGCATAAATTGATTCAAACGCAACCATTTTAAAGAAAAGGTACCAAAGGAGTCTTCCTGAGTTCTTTTTTGATACTCCAATATATAATAAAGTAGTAAAGAGACTAGTTGGAAAAAAAATTCCAAAGGTAATAAAAAGCAAGCATTTTTTTATATTAAAGAAAAAGATACGATAATCCCTTCTAAATTCTTATCTATTAAAAAAAATTTAATTTAAGAAAAAAAAATCTAGACAGCTGTTTTTATAAATAAACGTGAGCCACGAAAATATTAAGATTCTTTAAAAAGTGGGCCAGGGGACTATTTGGGGACAACAAGGTAATGGTTGTGTGTTCTACACGTGTCAGTCACTAAGAGCTTTATTTTCACTTTACCTTTTATTATTAGATACTGGGGACCACAACATTCTATTTGGTGGCTGTTTTTATTACACGTCAAATGCCATATCACGTGATATAATTATCGAACAACCAATCGTCATCCTCCATTTGTACCTTTGAAAAGAGTCGACTCCCGTTTTCGCAGTTTATGTGATGTTGTTTGACTTTAACTTACATATTTCATCTAGTTTGATCGTTCCTCCATCGTAGTTTAAGTGATGTTGTCTGACTCGAGAAATGAAATGTAGAAAGATTTTTGAGGTTTATAATCTAAGACGAGTTTAAATAGTTATGTGATTATAATTTAGTGTAACTTAATTGGTTTTTGACACAAGTGTGAAAGGATAGGAAAAAGGTTTGTATACGATTATCTTATAAGGGATAAAGTGGATATTTTAAAATTAAATTGTTATTAAATATAGAAATTTTTTTTTATTGGGATTGATTAAAAGCAAAATGTGTTGTATAAATTGAGATTGAGGGAGTAATACTTGCTCGAAAATAATACTCTCTTTGTTTTGATTTGATACGAAATTAAGAAATTTTTTGTGTCTTTTTGTGATAAATTAAAAATATGTAGGATATATTAATTATATTTCAAAAGGAATTGAGACCGAAGGAGTAATATTTTATAAGTACTTTAATTACTCTCTCGACATTTTACTTTATTAATTATATCAAGACCTTATTTGTAGTTAATAAAGGTCTTAATTTTAATATTTAGATTTACATATTTATATTTTCTTATTAAGAACATCTTTTAACTTTTTCTTACCTAAACAATTCAGTAATTATTATTTCCAAAAATTAGCTTGAACTTCAATCCTCACAAAAACTAAACTTTTCTAATTGAATTATTGATAAATAACAGATAATAATTTGAGGATTGTTTCAAGGGAAACAATTTCCATCCACAAATTTTCCTTTATAAAAAGTTCTAGTGAAATTCATATCAAAATACAACTTAACTTTTATCTATTTAATATTTTAAATCTTTTATTTTCTCAATTTCAAAATATTGTCCAACTCATAATTTTAATTATTTCAGTAATTCAATTTCAACCTATCAAATTTTGGACAAACTTTAGGAGTTGTTGTCAAATGTTTTTTTTCTTCTAGACTTAAAACGTTAGGATAGTATTTATGGCATTTTTAGTCAGACAAAATGTCAAAACATATAAAACAAACTTTTCTTATCTCTTTACTAAATATATCCTATTGTCACACTTATATAAGTCTTGATGTTTAGTTAAATTTTTATTTATAAATTTAAAAAGGAAATTATATAAGTATCCTCTCAATCTATGTCTAAAATTTCATAGACACTTATAATATACTAAAGTTTTATTACTTTTTTTTTACCTACGTGGTACTAGTTTGAAAAAAACTGTCAATACATGTTGGGCCCACAAGATGGTGCCACGTAGGTCGAAAATGGGTAGAAAATTATTTATAAAATAAGTTCAGAGAGTAATAAGACCTTAGCATAATATAAGTGTATATCTGAAATTTCGAACATAGATTAAAAGGATACTTGTGCATTATCTCCAAATTTTAACTACATTTTTAGTAAGTCTACACATGGACAAGTGTCATTTCTTTATGAATAGAAATATGAAGTTAATTTTTATTGACTTGATCGCTTTAATATATAAGTCATTCTAATCTTTCTTATCCATCACTTTATTAAATAAAAAAAATTCTAAAATATGTATAACTTTAGATAATGAAATTACTAATACCATTAACAACCGAAAGCTTTATCGTCTGGAGCATTTTTATTCTTAAGTTTAGGCCAAAATTATTTTAATTAATGAAATTAAGATATTTGAATTTTAATGACAGGTGGATATTAAAATGCGTATTAATATTTAAAAATTTAAAATTAAATACACATCTGAATATTAAGATGTATTATGAAATTATGAATATTAAATAATAATATTATTTGTTTTCTAAACATCTCAACAAATAAAATTTATTTTTGATTAAAAATTATTAAATATAAAATACTAAATTGATATAGTATTATATATAAAAATTAAATATTACATGACAATTGTTGCTGGTGGTGATGATTGGCGATGGTTGTTTATGTCTTGATTTGTGATAATGTTGGCTGATGATATAGTGTTTGTGTAATATTTTAGTGTATTATAGTTAATAGTAGTGATTAATCATGATTATTGGTGGCTGCGGATGATAATTAATAGTGGAATGACACCAATAGATAATACAATGGTGAATGTTGATGGCATCTAACGATATATAATGTTGAGTAAGATGATAAGTATTGATAGTGATTAGTAGATGAAATAATGATAGATTATAATGATTTCAAATGATGGTCAATGATGATACTGGATAAAAAGACATGTTACTCTTACTTAATAAATAAAGAAATTAAGGTGACTACCAATGAGCACAATCTCACGCATGAACTTAAGCAATGAGCAAACACTCGAACCAGAGCAATAGATCACCCATTGAATAGATGAACTTAAAGGGATATGAAGGCTAGAATCATATTTTCAAAGACCTAACCAACCGCGAGCCCAAACCTACCTACTTTTATCTTTACGTCATCCTTATAAACTTGTTGGATTGTCAATCATTTCGTCCTTTTTTAATTAGATGAATTATTATATCACTCAAGAGCTTCTTTAGTCCTTTTGATTAGTTACTTCACAAAAACTTGTAGGTGCGGCGAGGTAGCGCTCATGATTTAAGTGAATAGAGTACATGATGTTTTTTCAATTTTATTTTAACAATTCAATCCGCTAGTGATAATGTCTATTTTAGATCTTAGTTCACACGACTTTAAAACACAATATTAGTGTGTAAGATCTGCTCTGCTTACTTATATATACAATATCTCTCATGTGTTTTGTTAATATAGAACTTCTTATCCTAAGTTGGAGCGTTACATATACCTTTTCATATGAATTTAGTGTCCTCGTTGAGATTTGTCCCACCACATTAAGTTTGTCTAAACTTAGTTGAATTTTGGCTCAAATCGACAAGGCTGACAGAAAAGCGACTCTGATACCATCTGTAACAATCTAATCTTCTAATAATATTATCCAATTTGCCTTGGTTGTATGATATTAAAATGTGTCACTGATGTGTAAGGTTTGTCTACTTATATACACAACATCTCTTTTATATTTTGCAGATGTGCAACTTATCCTATGCTGAAATGTCACAACCACCACTTTCAAGGCAAATATGGAGAATTTTGCAAACTGAATTTCAAAGCACATCAAATAGTTATAAAACTTAATTTCGAAGAAATTGAGCTTAAAAATCTAATCATGCTAGGAAATGAATTTGTGGAAAATCTCTTTTCTACAACAATGACCATTATTTATCAAATGAGGTCATATGGAGAGCAAATTACTTAATCAAATTGTTCTTGCGGTTTTTGAAGGAGCTTAATTCCTGAGTTTAATCATGTTATTATTATAACTGAAGAATGTAAAGACTTGTAGAATTTTTATTTGGTGAATTGATGAGTTTTTTACAAGCACAAGCACAAGAATAAACATGTCAATTGAAAAGCAGAAAGAAGAAGCACTTCAATAAAAGGTGTAAAGACCTAATTCAAGTGTACATGTGGTTAGAGAAGACAAAAGTCTTGAGATCAAATTATACTGCCACCTATATGGAAAAAATTTTTTACAAACTTAACCCACGAAAAAAGAAATAGAATCACACATGATAGGGCTTATTGAGAATACAATTAAATAAAAAAAGTATACACTTTCTAACAATTTAAATTTTAAGATGAGACGATCGCATCCTTTTAACCTAATGACTTTTGAGAAGGAATCCATTTTCATAACTATTCTAATCCACCTTTCTACAACATTCTTATCCATGATTTTCTTCTACCTACAACAGTGAAAAAGAAGATTAAAACAGAAATAAATATTAAGGCAATCTTTTTGGTATTAGGATAAATCTATTTGAGAAAAAAAATTGGAAAAGTAGTTGCTGACATGGACAAATAAGAAAGGGAGAAAATAGTACCAAAAGCACTTGCCTTTTTACTTTTAGTTTTTGGGTACAGAATCAAAAAAACAACAAACAAACCACACACACCTAAAAAGAACAAAACCAACCCTCCCCTCCCTCAAACCAAATGTATCAAGATTTCTCTATTGCCACATACAAATTTGTGGCTACAAATCCCTCTACCTTTAGTGATGTGTCCACCCCCACCCCCCACCCTCAACACCCCACCTCTAAAACCCTTTTTCTTCTTCTCTTCATCTATAGTCCTCAAAGTCCAAAACTTATAAGACACCAAACATCAAAGAAACAAAACAAGAAGATAAAAATTTGTTCCCATCTTACCCTTTTTCAAGAAACACAAACTACTTTTAATAAAAATAAAAAAAATCAAGAATTGTGAAGAGGAATTCAAGAAAATGTCTGAAGTTAGAGATCCTTCTATTAAGCTGTTTGGTAAAACAATTGGTATGACACAACAAGAAACCAATTGTGTTTATCTTCATGATGATCATACAACCTCATCCCCTCTTTCAATTGATGATGAAAAGGTAAATCTTTTTACTAAATTGTTTATAAATATATATCATGAGTTAATGAAAAATGGAATTTTGATCACCAATTTTAGTTACAAAGTTTGAAACTTTATCTTTGATATATCTATTTGACCATAAAATTTGATCAAAACTTTTTAAAATATGATCTTTTTAGGACTTATCTCATTTTTTTTTCAAGTAAAAATTCAAATTTTCGAGTTTCAACTTCAAAATCTACGACCAGACAGAGTTTTTAGTATGTGGGTGAGTTTTGTTTTATGAAAAGATTGGATCTTTATTAATACCATAGCTTAAAATGGAAATGTAAAAAAAAAATCAGTTTTAGGAAAGACCCTGTTTTGGGATTATTTTATATTTTATATTTTCAATTTAGATACCATAGAACTATGATGTTTCTTGATGTTTGATCTGGTGATGTTAATCAACATTTAAAAAATATATATATATATGGATATGATCTTACTTTGCAAGATATTTTTTTTTATATGTTTTTGGAATTAAGTATGTTAAAGTTGTGTAATTTGGAAAGCACAAGGATTATATGCCCTGAAATATTCAGATCGTGTGGGTGTAGCGGAAACAGTCTCTCTATCCTAAAAAGATAGGGTAACGTCTACGTACATCCTACACTCTTCAGATCCCACTTGTGGGATTACACACCGGGTATGTTGTTGTTGTAAATATATTCAAATCCTCTGTCTTGTAACACTTTTGTATTCATGGTGATCATATTGTTATCAAGTGGAATTGTTAACTACTGCTAGGAATGGAGATTTAGGGCTAAATATTCGGATCGTTTACCTTGTCGAATTGCTTATGTTAAAACGATAAGATGGTCGTTGATTCGGTGAAGAATAGTTTTGATTTGTTGTGTGAGAGCTCGAACTGAACCTGTTTTTTCTTGTCAATTGATCAGATCACTTTAGAAGGAGAAGTTACACAAAGCAAACAAGTTGATGAACTTGTTGATCCAACTGCAGACTCGTCGATTGAACCAGAAACATCATCTGGTATAAGCGATGACATCAAGATGCAGGACGCGGATAAAGAGACGTTATCATCAAAATCTATCGAGGAGGAGGATTCGAGTGAGGAGAAGGCACTCAAGAAGCCTGATAAATTGATTCCATGTCCGCGATGTAATAGCATGGAAACAAAGTTCTGTTATTACAATAATTACAACGTCAATCAGCCTCGTTACTTCTGCAAGAACTGCCAGAGATATTGGACTGCTGGAGGTACAATGAGAAATGTGCCTGTGGGATCTGGTCGTCGTAAGAACAAGAGTTCTTCCATATCGAATTATCCTCTTCAAGCAGGTCGAGTCGAAGCAGCAGCTCACGGAATGCATCTTCCTGCTTCAAGGACAAATGGAACTGTCCTTACATTTGGATCAGATAAACCCCTTTGTGACTCTATGGTTTCTGCATTGAACTTAGCTGAGAATTCACATAATATGAATCGAAATGAATACCATGGATCGGAACGAAGAATGCCTACAATCGGGAATGATCAATCAAATGGAAGTTGTAGTACAGCTTCAAGTGTAACTGACAAAGAAAGCAGTGCTGGTACTCATGATTTAGCTAATTGGAATAATTTCCAGCCATTTCCTCCTCAAGTACCCTACTTTCAGGGTGCTCCGTGGCCTTATTCTGGCTTTCCAGTATCATTCTATCCAGCAGCACCGTACTGGGGATGCACCGTGCCAAACCCTTGGAACGTACCTTGGCTTTCATCCGATCAATCAGTCCATAACAACAGTCCTACCTCACCGACATTAGGAAAACATTCTCGAGATGAAAGCAAGCTTGATCCATCACAATCAAGGAGAAGAGATACTACTTTGCAGGATAGAGAAGGGGAGAGATGTGTACTGATTCCGAAGACATTAAGGATTCATGATCCAAATGAAGCGGCTAAAAGCTCTATATGGTCAACACTAGGTATCAGGAATGAGAAGATTGATTCGACTCGTGGTACAATGCTCTTCAGTGCCTTTAATCCAAAAGCTGATCATAGAAATCGCGAACTTGACACTTCTTTTGCCTTGCAAGCTAATCCAGCAGCCTTGTCTAGATCACTTCATTTTCGTGAGAGTACACGATGATATAAGACTTACAACATGGTTCATGGTTGCCTAGTACCAATCATTCATGTTAAGTCTCTTGCATAAAATGCAGGATAAAGCTGCGTACAGTTGACCTTTGTGGACTGGCCCTTCCTCGGACCCTGCGCATAGCGGGTTCTTGTGTCTAGGAGGAGAAGGAGACAGATGCATAGTGTCTACAAGTTTTATAGTTTTGCAGTACTATGTGTACCTTGTACATAGACCTGTAGAGTTATATTTAATAGATAGAGATAAATAAGATGCAGCTGAAGTTTTTACTTGACTTCTGATATTGATTGTTTTATATTCTAAATATTTGAGTTATTTTTATGACTATATTAATGGACTTTGTACTTCTTGTAAAGATTCACTTTTCTTGGCTAAGGAAATGAAACCTATTACACTCTCCTAATACTATGGTTTCACTCTTATTAATATCTATGTTGCTCGAATCCTCAAATACGCTTTCGATTTCATTTTTGAAAAACACATGAACAACATACCTTATGTTAAAAGTAAAGAACATCAGAGATCGTTGTATCTGACAAAAGAACATCTATTTCCACACAAAAATAAATAAATAATCCGTATTAAATATTTATACCAAATCAAGCAAAATATGTGTTTTTTCATATAAACACTTATTGTTTAACCGTAATTAAGTGATACATGTTCTCACTTTAATTTACGACTGCTATAATTAATTTTTTTAATTTGATATAAACATCATATACAATAATAATAAAAAAGATCCATTCTAACCATCACCACCACCAAGTATTTGAACATGAGCCACAAATCATGATAATTATTAGGGTAAACATTATAAAAACTAAATAGGGCCAACAAACAAACAGCTCATTGAGAAAAAGAGAAAATTGACTACAAATTGGACATTTTAGGAAGAAAAAATAACATAAGTACATGGTAGGTCCCCCAAATTTTGTGTAGATAAACTAGAACTTTTTTTTTCTTGATAGAAAAAAAAAAGAAGGTGTCAATGCACCTTTCACTTTCATGGCAAAAAGGATCTATTCTTAATTCCTTACATATGCTAAAAAGTTGGAAAATTTGAGGATAAAGTTCTCTTTTTCTTCTTACTTTTTGGTTTCTTTTTCCAAGTATATTAACTTTATATTAATAACCAAAGAGAGATAAAGATATAATATATGGTTATTATCCATTAGTTGACAATAAGGTAGATACATGTCATGATTTGAATAAAAACTATATATTAAAAATATTTAATGTTGGACCAGTTGTATGTTTCCTGACTGTTCTTTCAAGTTGAGACACCAATATTTTCATTACTCCCATTAGCTTTTTGAACCACATATTTTCTTTTAAAATGTGTTGCTCTATGGGACCCTAGACCAAAGTGCATGTTAAGCTTTAAATTACTTTTATTTTCTTGGGTCTAAATTTAGTACTTTTTCTGCATTTAGGACATTTGTTTGATTTTAAAGAGAACCTCATTTAATTAGCAATACATAATTTTTGTGTAAAGGAGATGTACAGATGCATCAGTAAGGAGATACAAAAGATTGACTATAATGAACGGTTAGAAAAATATAGATAGATCGAAGTAGAAAGGGAGGGGGGAATATTTATATTATTGAGGATATGTTGTGGATAAGAAGGTATAACAGTCGAGGATTAGAGTAAAAAGATAATAGGTAGTTGAAGACTGTTATAGTACTTTTATGTAGAGACATGGTCTAGTCTCTTCTTCTTCATAGTTAGTAATATTATTTTGTATTTGCGTAGTGGTTTTTTTTTTTCAATTTTACTATTACATGTTGTTTCATTTGTTTTGTTCATCTTCCTATTCACGGTTATTACTTTCCTTCCATTACTACTTTGATAACACTTTTTTTTAGAAGAAAATCTACTGAAAACGGTTTTTCTATCCGACATAAAATTTGTTTATATCTTATCCTTCTTAAACTTCACTTGTAAAGTCACACTAAATTAACATTCAATGTTTATATCGAAATCAAATAATTTAACTATTAGAGTAACAATTAAAGATAGGTGAAATGTATTCCACTCGTGAGATTCTTTTTTTTTTAATCTTCTGATTTTTAACAAAAGATAGGTGAAATATGTTAAGATTTTTTAATTTTATGTTCTTAAATATATTATGTGAATTTTTTGAAATAAAAAAGAAGAATTTTTTTATTTTAAACAGATTAAATAAATAAATAAATAAAAATTAATTGAAACAAACGAAAAAAGAAAGTTAGAAGTGGTTGTAAATAGATCCATATCAATTTCTAATAAAGAAATGGCCCAAGACTTGCAACCTTTAGCCCCCATCAGCCCATGCTTCAAGCCTTACTGAAAGAGCCCAAATTGGACTAGTTTTTAGGAGAAAAAAAAAATACATATTTTAAGAAAATTATTTCACATATTTAGACATAATTTCAAAATTCAAAAATTAAAGTTTCAGGGTGATTGGACACTCACATAGGTTTTAGGGGTATAATTGACAAACCCTTTTTCTTTACTCCTTTAAGGCATTCAATTTCACCTTCCTTCTTGACGAATTATATTGGAAGTCTTTTCTAACTTTAATATCATATAACGATATAAAATTCGAATACTGAGGATAGGAGGGAGCTTTTGAAGAAAGAAACATTAGTGGGATTATCTTTATTCAAAACTACATCAATGTACTATAGTTGATGTGATTAATGAAGTTGAGTTGAATCAAACGCTAGTTTTTGAATTGTGAAATTGGTGAGGTTCTTAAAATCACGTTATTATATTAATCTTCGTATTACTGATATACATTGTTATTCTTCATTTATTCCGCATAATATAATATATAGATTTTGTATCATTTTGAAAAAAAAATCATAGAAAATTAGTTGGCACCTTGCTTGACTTTGTTGCATGGATGGATGGAGTGGACAACAACGTAGGAATAATGTGTTGCTTTCATGTGAAGACATTACTAGGTACGTACGTAACATGTAAAATTGCATGTAAAACTAATGAAAACTTGTCAAATATCATCAACCAACAATACTAAGGGGTTCAAAATATTAGCGTCTCCCTGTCGTAATGTTGAAGTCAGAATTTTGAGTAGAACGTTTAAAATATAGAAAAGAATAAACACATAAAAAGTTATAAGAGATTCAACATCTACTATAATAAACAGTTTCGTCAGAAAGAAACAAATATATAATAAAATAATCAGATGTGGAAAATGCTTTCTTTGACATTGTATATCATATTTTATATTATGTATATAAGATATATCAGACTTAAATTTTCATGAACACCATTATAAAATTGTTATATAAATTAATATGTTTATACACTTCCACTATATTAGTTCATCATTCTAGAATACATTTAGCTCTCAATATGAGGATTTTAACATTGTTATTTCTTAGCTGCTTAGATTAATTCTAGAACCTTCCTCTCCACTTTCTTTTTATTTCTCCTTTCTTCCCTTTGGAAAATTTATTATTATTTTGAAGTAATAATAACAAATGGACTCTTATATTTGTACGTATAATTCCATTTATTCATTTTAATACGATATGGGTTCATTTTAAAAACATCAAACTAAAGCCACATTATTAGTTTCTTCCTTTTAACTATTTCGTGTTGTAATTATAATGCAAGTGTATATAGCACCCATAATGAATCTAGAATTTATAAAATATCGTTCTAAGTAAACAACATAACATTCGATCAAATACGATAGTAATTAGCTTTTCTTGTAGCAAGACTATCAATATATAGTATCGTATAAATTCTAACACATATTTATTCATCAAATATCTAATTTTATAACGAGATTATAAATTCACGTACGTCATATTTTAACCTATAAATTTTACCCTGATAGCATAACACATGTCCCTTGTGTGTATGTAAAAAGATGAAATATGTAAGAAAGATGATTAGGTCAGTAAAAGCATGTGTGTCAACTCATTTGTAACAGAAAGTTGAAACATGCACATTTTGCAATCTCTTTCACTTACTGCTCCACCAAATTTTATGCGTATTACAGGGAACTACCTGTATACATGCCCACCCCCACCCCCTTTTACCTTTTTTTCACTTTTCGTTATTTATATCGCGGTAATTTGTTTGTCTTACTTTTCTGTTTAGTCCGTTTTTAACATAATATCATTCGTCCCTTTTATTTTATGTAGAATTATTAGACTTGGTACGATGTTTAAAAAAAAAGACAAGACTTTTAAAATTTATTGTCTAAAACAATTTTTAAATATTTATGTAGTTGAAAAATCATATTACTAAGAAAAAAATGAGTATTTTAAAATTAAAAGGATAATGTCTTTCACTCCGTCCTCTTTTATTAGGACGGACTAAAAAAAATATCAAATAAAATAAACAGATAAAGTAGCTTTTTTTAAAAACACTTTAATTTTTTACTTTTCACCTTAGATATTACTATGCATTCCACCTTACTTAGAAGATATCATAATTACTGAAAATTTGTCATATTTAAGGCAATAAACTTCAAAAAGCAAAATTATAGGTGTACAAGTTTAAATAATATTTAATTATTTCTATAATTTTGTGTCTATTCTTAAAGACTATGTATATATCTTACCTAATGCATAATTTATCTTAAATACCTTTAACGAAACGCTTAACTTTGCTACTTATAGTATATATGATATTTTTTTCTGACTAAATCCGAATTCACATACATAGTATATATATTGTGTATGATGAGGGGGGTTGGGTGAGAAATTGTCTTGTATTGAACTGTTGGAACAGCTCCAAATAAGCACTCTCATGTTGGTGACATAAAGATTCTGCTGAGGCAAATGTATGTTTAACAGTTACCATAATTGAATGCATAAAATAGCAACTTATATAAAGTTTTTGTTGTTCAGGACCCCTGAATTTCTGCCTGTTTTTTTGGCAGCCTCATGAGAAAAGGATGTCTCCAATTTCCCCACTTTTCTTGCTTTGTACACCCCACCCCCACCCCCACCTTAAAATTTAATTCCAATGACCAAAAAATTATGAACTTTATTGTGATCACAGTATTTGATCTCACTACTAAAACAAATGAGTAAAAAGGCAAAGAAGTGACAACACCTTATTGTTAACAGTTTGCAAAGTGGAGTTTTTTTTTTAATGCTTTTTGATATTTCAGTGTCACAAATTGACACATAATAACAGAATGAGAAAACTAAAATACTTGTTACCTACTAATATTGTTTCAAAAGAGGAGGGGAGGGGAGGGGGGGCCTTTTTCTTGAAAAATAAAAAAAGAAGATTTTGAATAATTCAAGTGGCTCCTACTCCAAGAAAGTCTATAAATGGTGGTGCAATTGTGTTATTATCACTGTTGTTGTTGCTTCTTTTGTCCTCTTTTACTAGTCCTTGTTCTGTTGTTGATGGTGATGATGAAATTTGTGTAACATAAGGAAACTGCAAGACATATTGTGATTGATCTTGTTGCATATTATTCATCATCATTAATGAATTAGATGGATGTTGATGAGTAATTTCCCTTTGCCTATCCCAAGATCTGCCTCCTTGTTGGTTTAGAACATTTATCATCTCATTCCCACAATGACCTTCAAGAAAAACCAACATTCATAACTAACCATTAAAAAAAACAAGTTTTGGATATACACACAATTTTGTCTATTGTTTTCAAGTTTATGTTGCTCTAACTCTTATAAAATAATGTCCTACGCACCCGTGTTGAATCTTTCAAAAATACATTAATTTTGAAAGATTCAACACCCTTTGAGAAGCACATCCAACACGCACCTGTCGACATTTTTGAGCAACATAGGTATAATCTTTGGAAGTTTTAAAAAAGTTCATTTTTATTCACTAAGATAGCATGTTCAAACACAACTTCAACTTCAAGACTCACTTTTTATGACTTCAAACTTCAAGAAACTTGCATCTTTCTTAAAGTTGAACCAAATATGATCCAAAAAGTGGGAGGAATTTAATGCAAGTGAAAGATAGATATATACCTGCAGGTAATGAGTCAAAAGAGGGAGCAGCAAATGGTGAGTATGGAGAATAGAGAGGCACATTACTGGTGCTACTAGGAGTTGCTGCTTCTCCAGCAGAAGCAGCCATGTGGGGTGAGCCATTTGGTCCATAAACAACCCAACCATTTGGACCATTATTGTTATTCATTTTCATACTAAAGTGGTTAACAGAATTTTGGCCACTTGAATTTTCTGCTTCTTCAACTACTGTTGTTGATCTTCTGTAAACAAATTGTCCCATTTTTCTTCTCCTATAAGCACTTGATTGTTCTCTATATTTTCTAGCCATTATTACATGCCAATGGTTCTTCACTGCATTGTCTGTTCTCCCTGGAAATAGTCTTGCTATCATTGCCCATTTGTTACCATACAATCTATGAGCAGCCATTAATCTTTCCTCTTCCTCTTCACTAAATGCCCTTCTGTTGATTCTTGGATCCAACTGGTTAAACCATCTCAATCTACAACTTTTTCCTTCACACATCAAAACAAGAAAATTAAATCACAAGGGGTCATTAGAAATCTTGAAAATGATATATACAACATCTAACATAGTCAATGTAATCACACAAGTGGAGTGATGAAATAACATCTAACATAGCCAATGTAATCACATAACTAGAGTATAAGAAAGGTTGTTTCCGAGTTGGAATCTTTAAAAAGATGTGATTTTTCAGGATAGCGTATACGCAGAACTTATTCTATCTTAGAGAGATAGAGAGACTATTTTCGATAATCAAGTAGAATCTTGAAAAAGATTAGATTTCTATTTCTTACCTGACCTTCCTTCTAACTTTTCAGCAATAAGGTTCCAATTCTGAGGGCCATAAATAGCAACAAGTTCTTTAAGCTTAGCATCTTCAGCTGGTCTCCAATGACCTCTAGCACAAAGTTTTGACTGTCCATTCTCTGTTTGCTTGCCATTACAACCACTACTACTACTATTATTGTTACTGTTAAAATTACTATGCATTGTAATTTGTTTCTCATCATTGAAACAAGAAGCATTAAGATCAATAGTCTCATTATTTTCTTCACTATTTTGGGCTTCATCAAGACTCTGAGAAGAAAAAAATGAACCCCCTTTATTCAAGAATTGAAAATCCCAAGAACCCCTTCTCCCTTTACCTTCATCAAGACTTTCTGGAGTGTTTATAGAGAGTGAATTCATATCAGCAAAAAACATCCCCATTGAAGTACCCATAGGAGAACAAGAACAAGATGATGATGTTGATGACATGAGACTTTTTGTGCATAAAGATTTGATCTTTACAACATTCTTGAACAAAAATTCAAGAAAATGAGATGAAGGAAGAAACTTGACCACTCTTTTCTATATCAAGAAAACAACCCCATTGAAGTAAGCTAGCAACTATAGAAGAAAAACAACTCAACAAGAACAAGAAGAAGATGATGATGATGACATGAGACTTTTGGTGCATAAAGATATAATCTTTACAACATTCTTGAACAAAAATTCAAGAAAATGAGATAAAGGAACAATTTTTACTACTTTTTGTGTATCAAGAAAACAACCCCATTGAAGTAGCTAGCACCCCATAAGAGAACAACGACAAAAACAAGAACAAAAAGATGATATCAATGATGACATGTGAGTTTTGTAGCTTAAAGATTTGATCTTCACAACATTCTTGAAGAAGAAAATGAGATAAAAGAAACAACCTTTACTACTTCTCTATATATCAAGAAACAGATAAAAAGTGTGTTTTTTTTTCTTCCCCTAACAGAAAACCTCAAAAACCTCTATTTTTTCACAACCCCTTTTTCCCCTTTGCTTCTTCTCTGACTCTTTTGAGGGATTTTGTTATTGTGTTTTGTGTTTTGTGTTTGTGTTTGTGTGCGCTTTTGTGTGTGTGTTTTGACAAGAGAAACACATAACAAACCTGATGTTAACTGACCCCAAATGGTTACCCTACTTATATAAATTTTATTATAATATAAAGTTATAAACTATTATCTTGAAAAAAAAATTTGAATTATTTAATTTCATTTATGTCGACAACATTATTGCTGCAGCATGTCTGAAATAAGGAAAATTTAAACGTTTGATATGTGTATATTTTAGTCACAAGAGGACATTTTTCTTTATTATTAATTATGTAATTTTAACTATGTTATAATAATAATGTATGAAAAAGGGACTTTTAAGAATGAGTTGTCGGTCAACTTTATTATAAAATATTTATTAATCTCATTTTAAACGATAAGCAAGGACAAAAATAGCATATAACATATGTTTGATGTAAATAAGATTGTCCAAATGTTATCATATTGATGTGTTTGTACTTTCAGCATGCAGTTTAAAAACAATAAATTTAAACTTTTAATAAATTATATTCAAACTTTTAGCTTCTCCTCCAATTTATAATCTAAAATATTATATTTGTGTTGTTTTAATCATCTCACTAAATATAGAATAAAAATATCATATAAAGTGATATGAAAAATAATTTTATTTTTTCCATTTCAATTTATTTGTCCTGCGTTATTATTTTTAAAAAAAAAACTAATAACTATTCTCTCGGTCCCAATTTATGTGACACTTTTTGCATTTCGATGTAAGTTTTTCATAGATCCTTTTAACATTTTGAATTATCAATTAATGTGACTTATAGTATCTTTACGAAGTTTACACATACATAAATTTCATTTCAAAAAAATTAAAAATTTCATACGCTAATATGTTAAACTGTTTGACTTTTAAAAAATAAAAAGTGTCACCTAAAATAGGATAGAAGGAGCATTATTTTTTAGCTTTTTTTTCATATAACATATTTATTCTCATAAAACAAAGGATATTTAACACATTTTTACTATACAAATTACAAAAGATTGAATTATTTATTTGAATGTCGATCCATATTAAGCCAAAATAAGATAAATAAAATAAAAAATACTACTAGTAATAATTAGGAAAAAAATAAAAAAAATCACTTGCACGTGTGAGATTGAGTCAGAATTTCTAATATTGTTTTTTAGTTTTTGTAATTTTATAACAAATATTGTCATAATCATAGAGTATGGTAGGTGTTGGGGGGGTGGGGATAGAAAGGGGTTTTAGGCTGTCTCACTCAATGCTGACATGAAAGACTCATATGGGGTTCATAACTGCTAACCTGGTTTCTTACACCTCTCTAAGACACATCAATTATCAAAATGAAGCTTTGTCACACCCACACCCACCCCCACCCCCTTGGGAC
>NC_028641.1:2516122-2518359 GCF_001406875.1 Solanum pennellii | reverse complement strand
CTTGGGACACCCCCCCACCCCACAACTAAACACCAACTCAAATTAAAAACTAGTCAAACTTCCAGCTCAATGTATATATCCTATCAATGTCCACTAGTTGTGTTTTACTTCTATGTAGTGTGGTATAAGTAATTGTTTGTAAAAAATGAAATTAATATTATGAGATTTTAGTTTGATGGTAAGGATGTTAGTATGTTATAAGTAAGTGTTATAGGTTTGAAATTTTATAAGTGGAGAAAGGTAAAGGGTGGAGTTATTATCATTTGGTTTTTGAACTGTGTAAATAATGAGATTAATATTATGGATTTTTAGTTTGATATAAATATGCTATAAATAAGATCGGAAACTTTAATCTAGTGATAAGGACGAAATAGGTAATATGATATTTAATAGTTGGATAAGGGTAAAGTACATGACTAGTTAGAATCTCAATGTAAAAATTACAAAAATATGATATTTAAGTGGAAACAAGCAAAACGATAAGGTTGTGAACTTGGTGCTAATTGAATTTCAATCATCTATTATTGATCTTCAAAAATTTCTCGATTTTGAAGGCAAAATAATATCCAAAAACATAAGGGGAGTTATATCTTTCAAGTTGGGAAAAAAAATGTACTTGTAATTATTGGAACTATTTTCACCTCGAACGGTGATAAAGTTAAATTTTTTTATCAAGTAGTATTATATTATTAAAAAATTAGACATACGTATAAAATTAAGACAGATAACATATATAGTATCTATTTAAAACTAACATAATTAAGTTGCACCGATCTTTCACTTTTAATGTTGTATTTGTATAATTCACAAGAAAATATGTTTTCTGCGGATTTTCATACTAATCTCTTGAATTTTTTTTTTACGTAATTCACAATTTTTTAAAGTGCATCTTTTTATTAAATAGATGAGAATTTTTTTAAACAATATGTCAAGTTAAATACAAATACAAACAAGTAAAAATACATGAATAAAATATTATATAATAATTAATAACAAATTTATTAATATTTTTTTAAAATCCGAACCAACATAGAAAAGAAACCCTTTAGTAATTAATTTGATGATTTAGTACAGTTGATAGCTTTCCCATAGACACATTTGGTAAAGTTGTAACAGATTAGACATAATCATGTTCAGAATATTTATTTATTCTACTCTACTTAAAATTCAAATTTTATATATAGAAACATTTTGATTAGAAGTATTATTTTCAAATGGACTTTGAAATATCTAATTAAAATTTAATCAAAAACTTTAATATAGACTTTAGATATTAGACGGAATATAAACAAAAAGGCTTACATCATTTAATTACTCTAGGTTAAAATTTGATACTCCTCCGGTACTATGCATCTTTACTGGTTTATTTTAAATTTCAACGTATTTTAAAAATAATTACAAATATATTATTAGAATATTCACATTAATTGATGTACATTTATAGATCTTACGAAATAATTTAGGAACTAACTAATGTGGAAGGTAAAAGAAAAAAAATATTATTTTTTATTAATATGATAAAAGGTAACAAGTAAAAAATTAATTTTAAAATATAAGACAAATAAAAATAAGTGGAGGGATTAGTAGAAGAAAATCATTGAAATAATTAAGTTTCCAAATAAGGCAAAAGCAAATTGATTATATGGGTGTTTATCAAAAATTGCTACAATCATTTATATTCTTGTTGCTATATTAGGACTTTAGTATATATACTTCTTATATTATATGGGGAGTTGAACACTGGTTTGTTGGGATTTGGAAGATTAATAGTAAAATTTAAAGACCTATAAAAGTCAATTACTATAATTATTAGCCCATGGAAGCACTTTATATAGTTTAATCTGATAATAACAAGCTAATATACTTAGCTTGGACATATTTAATGTTTTTTTTAAATTAAAAAAAAAAGAAAAATATTTTAAAGCAATATATTAACTCTCTAAACATATACAATTCTATACTACTTCCTCGATTTATTTTTACCTGTTTATATCCGATATATGTTTTTTTCTAAAAAAATATTAAAAAGATTAACAGTATAATTTTGGTGATACATCAATATCACAAATTAAAGTTAGTGACGGAATTAAAATTTTATTAAAAAATTTGATTTCTGTTCTGTAAATAAATAAGTAATTTAATCAATCGAACGAGACGATTTCGCTGCGATTAAAGATGGATAATAATTCATGCTACTTACTTGTTTCTCCTATGCTAGCTTGATTCTAGTAATCTTT
>NC_028641.1:2506047-2516071 GCF_001406875.1 Solanum pennellii | reverse complement strand
TATATATATATATATCCCATGAATCATGATGAAATGTCACACCAAAAGCAACCTAATTCATTTGTCTTTTATTTCTTGTTAATTATTGTATTTTTATTTTTATTTTTATTTTTGTTTTGTTGATTATTGTATTTCGAAATGTATCCAGTGTCTATTTGTATGTAACATTAATGATTAGTTCTTCCTTCTTAAACTTTTTTATTTTAAAGGATTTAAATTCGTTGTTTTAGCTATGAGAAAATGCACAAAAAATTTCCTAAGCTATGACAGAAATTTCAGAGACGCACAAGGTCTTATCAATGTTTGAACTTATTTTTTATGTAATTTTGTTCACCTTTTATCTAACGTGGTAAATTTCGTGATTTCATACAATTGAGGCGCGTAAAAGATATTTGGATGTTACGTAAGCCAAAAAAGTGCACAAAATCACCAAAAAAATAAGTTCAGAAAGGTAATAGGATCTAAGTTTAGTAAAGATGTGTCTCTGAAATATTAATCATAGTCTCAGAGGATACTTTTGCATTTTCCTTTTTAACTATTACAATAATGTATTTCATCATAATTTAAGGAATTATCGATGTATTAGACGATTAAATAAAGCAGTAAAATACTTGTGCTAATTTTAGCCACATATTTTAGTAAACCTAGTGGTATACGTTTTGGTAGTATAATAAATGAAAGTAACAGGAATGTACAACATTTTCAGTGATTATTTTCTTAGTCAAAATCTTTGAAAATCTCTGACTTAATATTGGAAACTACCCAACTGAAAATTATCACCAAGAATAAAAGTCTTTATAAACATCACCACCCATTTTCAGTTACTTCCAACTTCAATAAATAATATATATATTTTTAGGGTCCCATCTTTTTTAATACCATCACTATAACGTATACGCAAATTATTTTGTATTAATTACTATGTACTTTAGTACTACTATATATCAATAAATAAAGTTGAGCTAAAAAGGGTTCTTTATTTACCCCTCAAACACATATACAAAAAAAAATTAAAAAGGGGTTGGTTTGATAGAATTTTTTTTTTTAATTTTATATTCTAGTTATTTTCGAATTGCGAGAATATATTTTGCTTAATTTTATAGATGGGGTTTTGAAAATAATTGAATATACGCAAATACTCAATCTCTTCGCGTTATAAAATTATGTATTTTAATTATTTTTTTTAGTCTCCTTCGAAATTATAGTGTATAGTATATCGATCGAAATATACCCTATAAAATTTGTAGTATGTTTATTAAAAATTTGTGGGTTTTGCTACTATTTTTAATACATTGATGTCATGATGATCAAAGGAAAACTAGCAATACATTTAATGTTTTTTATATACACATAAAAGACTCATTCAAGAAATGGAAGGTAGTTGAATTGCCAAAAGAGGAACATTTAATGGCATTTTATTTGTTTCATTGGTAATATATTTTTCAATGAAGTTCTTTTATAAAGGGAAATAGTATGGGTGGGAGGGCTTGGGGAATCAAAAATACCCCTTGAAGTTTTTTATTTTCCATAAAATGTCTTCAAAAGTAAATTGCTTTACAAATTTCAAGAATATCATTCACTCCAAAAGGGTAAAAAGGGGATATAAAATATTATATACAAAAATATAGATATATCGAACAAAATTACAAACTATGATTTCATATTAGATGTTCAAATGCAAGCTCAGTATTGAGTTAAACTAGCACACAACACAGCCCATCATTACACAACACAAAAATAATAACCTGTCAAATCTTGTTCAATTACATAACAATATGGTCTGTTTAAAAAAATATGTCATTTTATTATAATCTGAAATAATTTTTTTACTTTTGACGAAACGATTTACATTTACTCAAATATCTTTCTTATTTTTATAAATAACGTGTCAAGTTAAATTATATCACATAAATGAGATGAAAAGAGTACTGTTTTTATTCGTTTCAATATAATATTTTCTAACAAATTGGGCAAAAATAGTGTATGTGGTGGGGGTGGGGGTGGGTGGGGTGTGACATATGAGAATATAACATTATTGTGATGAGGTAAAAAGGTAAAAGATGATGAGATGATTAGTTATAAGTGAAGACAAAGTTTGATGTAAGGATACAAAGAAAAGATGAAGAGGTCCATGCGTGTGTTCTTTTGTTGGATTTTGATTTTGATGGAAAGGACAATTTTTTTGTGCTATTTGGTCTTCATAGCTTGAGTGAAAACGTGTGGGTGCCCTTTTTGACACCTTATTTTATTAGAGTTATGTATTATTTTCATATGTTACCCCAACCCTAGACAAGAGAATATGTTGTCCTATATCAAACGCGGAGTCAGGTAGGTTCAATCGAGGGACTCATCTGAATCTCGTTCAGTAGAAGTGAAAATTATTTATATACATACATGATAAATGTTAAACTTTCTACGACTATACTATATATTATAAAGTCTTTTTAAGTAAAAATTTCGACTCCGATATTATTTATGTCTAGTCATTGGTAGTTGTGTTCTCTACCAAGCTTGCATTCAAAATCCGTCCTTTCTTGTTTTGTTCCTCTACCTGCCTCATGTCCTTACAATACACTCGTGTGTGTCCTCTGACTTCACACATGCACATGTATACTTGCCCACAACAATCACTTTTTTTTTTGTTGGTTGATTAGAAAGTGTTTTATCGCTTAACGGAATATTTGATGTGAATTTAGTTATAATTGGATCATATCGGATAACGGATGAGAAAAAGAAGATTGAAATTTGAATGTATGATAATTTATCGAAAAATTTAAGTGATTGAAGAAAATTGATTGTGTATATACTTTAATATGACATTAGGTTAAAGTATATTGAGTTCAAATCTCATCGTCTAAACGTCATATATCATAATAGTAAAAATTTAACGAATATATGCATAACTTCAACCACCTATTACCAAACGACCTCCTTTATCATGGACATGAAGAGATTAAAGTATGTGATATAGTTAGAATAGGTCCACCCCATATAATAATAATGTAGGACTACTTGATGAAATTATTAATTAATAGGATAATGATGTTGAAAGAAGTCACACAAAATAAAGACAAAAGTCCCAACCAGTAACATGGGATTGCCAAGAAATAGCTTAAATGATGTCTCCAGAGTTAAAGTGAAAAGGACTAATAAGCATTGGGGGGTATATCAAAGCATGGAAGTCTGTTAACTTTGTCCTCATGCCACTAGACCAAACTTAAACCAACTAGTCCTTACCCAACAAACAACATTTTTGATTGGATGCTAATAAATTACTTGAAATTAAAACATTTCTGACTTTATTATTTAACAATATATTCAAGTAATTTTACAAGTGGAGTCAAAAAATGATATGATGCACACCAACACCAACTACTTGAGATATTCCGAATAACTCAAATAAGACGTAAAAACTTGATCAATATCAAAATAGGATATTTCGAATAACTCAAACAGTCCATCGCCAACTTAGCCTTGTATGTGTTTCCTTGGCATATGGAAGTGTGACAAGGTCAACATGTTTCAAAACCTTACCAATGTTTTTGACATAATCAAACTAGAAAAATCAAAAAACACTTAACTTCCATACCGAACACACCCTTAAAAATTAACATTTTCTGTTTGGCCATTGTTGTAGTTATGAAGTTGATACAATCTATTAACTTTGAATTAAATTTTGTATTAGTATTCATATAATTATTTAAGTTTGAACATAACAAATATAATATTTATGATACATAAAGTTGTCAAAAGTACTTTAGTCACAAAATTTAAAGCAAATATAGGAACCAAAGACAAATTTAATGAAAAGGGTAAAAATAATTGCAAACATATGAAATAAACGGTCGTGCAATAATTTAAAGTTTCTTCCTCCAATGTAACTGTTGTACAAAGGACAGACCATTTAATGTATTTTAATGAAATAAGAGAAAAATACAGTAGAGTCAAAGATAAAAAGCAAAGGAAATGGAAACTAAATTGCATGGAGATTAATAAGCATATATAGCAAGATTTGGACATTCATTACTCAATCAATGTTGTTTTTTAAATGAACAATAGACAATTTTTGGGTCAAATAATAATATTCATCGCCAATTCTGTTTAATAGCATATTGTGTTCAGTATCTATATTGAATTTCGATTAAATTTAAATTCACGCTGAAAAGTCTCACATTAAAAGTAAGTTTCGACTCACATTAAGGAGTAAGAAATTCGAATCCAAGAACTCTGAATAAGGAAAAGGAATATTTACAACTTGTTGGCTACGCAAACCTTATTACCACAAATACATGGAATATTAATAAAGAGATCAAAATTCAAATCATTTTAATTCGAGAAATACACTAGCAACGACTCTCGAGTTATGAAGATCAAGTCCAAATCATTCTAATTTGACAAAATACGTCACTAACGGTCCTCAAATTGTAGAAATCAAATCTAAATCATTCGAGTACGGAAAATATTTACTCCACTAACGGTCCTCAAATTACGAATAAATATAATAAGAGAAGAATTAAGAAAGGAACAGAATTATACTCCTTTTTAATTATTATCAAAGTTCTCTTTCTTAATATCTTTTTAAAAAACTTGTGAAAATAAAGAAATTATTTCCCAGAAAGAAGATGATGTGAAAATTAATTTCTTGTGTATCAAAATTTTCAAATGAGATTTAATCATTGGGCCAAACAAAGGATTTAACAAGACGTAGCTAATTATATAGCCTAGTAGGCCAAAAAGTTGGCATGCATCATGAACATTGAAAAACATTATTACTAGTACTAACACTAGCACTAAAATAATTATAAAAAAAATAACATAGAAAAATAGGCAGTATTGCAAGTCAAAAAAACAGTAACCTGACAGAAAGCCGTTAGGAAGAAGCACCAAATTCACAAAAGAACACTAAGCTAACACTTGCGGTGAGAAATTAAACGGTCTCAATTTATATGATACTTTATTTAATGTGATACGAAAATAATTTATGATTTAAGATAAATTTTAGATAATTAAGTGGTTATAATTTACTTTAGAGAAAATGCACAAGTACCCCCTCAACCTATGTCAGAAATTTCAGAGACACACTTATACTATACTAAGGTCCTATTACCCCTGAACTTATTATATAAGTAATTTTCTATTCCTTTTCGACCTACGTGGCACTAGCTTGAAAAAAAATCAATCAGCGTTGGGCCCACAAGACAGTGTTACGTATGCCGAAAAGGGGTAGAAAATTATTAGTAAAATAAGTTCAGGGGGATAATAGGACATTAGTATAATATAAGTGTGTCTCTGAGATTTCGGGCATAGATTGAGGGGGTACTTGTACATTATCCCTTCAATTTATTCGAAAGTTAACTTATCCTATTTCTGAAAAGAGAAAAAATGATATTCTTAGTGTCACATAAATTGATAAAACATAAATATAAAATAAACCAATATGGATTGGAGTGTACTAATGAGATTATTTCACACTTAAATAGAAATCTCATATTCGAATTCTGAATATAGAGAAAATTAAATATTGTTTGGAGCATCACCCCTAAGTTAGACCTGTCATGTCCAATTCACGTTTAGTCTGGGCTTTAATGCAAATTTCAAACCTCACATAAAATAATAAATAGTAGTTAGAAGCTAGTTGAAAAAGAAATAGAAAATAGGCCATAGAGTGTTGGCTAGTAGTAATAGTGCAACTATTACTAACAAATGTACAACTATTGAGTACATTTATCAATGAAATGAATATTTGCTATGGTTGTGGGGTTTATGTGTTCCTCTATGAAAATCCTAAAGGACCCTAATTTCTTTATTTTATACACATTTAATTTATAGGGGTGGGGTGAGGGTTGTGGGGGGGGTGCATGAACTTGATAATGTAAGTTTATTTTCACAATTTCTTCATCTACCACTTTCTAACACAAGGCAAAGGGCTTTGCCTTACCTTAAGACATGTCAAATCAATCCATTGTGAAAAAACTTTGACAAGACTTGTATTAATTTATCATATAATTTGTGCATGCATGCCAATTTACCATGTATCATACACCTATCTACTATTCTTGATCATCATCATGACCTAAGACTAATAATTCAGAGCCAATGTTATAAGACTTGGTATGTCTTGGTACAATTATTCTCTTTAACTTTTGACCATAACTACTATTTGGTTAGACCACATTGAATTCCATTTATGTTAGTTACAATATACTCCCTAAGCTTTAATTTCTATGTCTTTGTTTGACTAACATGAGTTGGAGTTTCAAAAGTTTAATGATAATGTAATATAATATTTTTAAATATTGTGGTATTAAACAATGTTAGGTAGGATGTTGATATAAAGAATTTTTAAATTGGATAAAAGATATTTCTTAAAAACAGGCTAAAAAGAAAGTAAAATAAATTGAACTGAGCAAATAATAAAGAGGTATGAAAATATTTGCAATTGATTAACATTAAGTAGCAACTCCAAAACACATTAGCCATTTCAAATAGTTTTGGAGTAAAATTGAATAGTTAAGGATTGTTTGGTGGATGTATATTTGAGAAACTAATATATGTATTAATGTATTATTAAGTCTTTCTTTTCAAGTGTCATAACCTAAAAATAATCGTGATGACATTTGTTTATTCTCCTAAAGTAAGTCAGTCAAATTTTAAAAAAATTAACGAGTGATGACATTCATCAATCCCAACCAAGCTTGATAATTGAAAACAACCAAGCTATCCTTATTGTACACTCTTCGTTGAACTTTTTTACCGTATATATAAGTAAATGATACACAAAAGTGATTAACTTATTTATTTAGGACAACCTTGACACAACAAAATGATATAGCATAATAGTTTCAGATGTCTCGAAAGAATAAAGACACACAAACATAAAATATGTGTATTCGAATATCACATTCACTTTTTTTAAAAGTGGGTTTACTTAAGCATTTAGATACCCTTCATTAATTTTCTGACTTTGTCACTGTACAAATGAATAATGATAGAGGCATCTTTCATACATCAAACTATACAATCAATAAATATTAATTCACGACTAACCTCGTTATTATCAACATTAATATTACTTACACATTACTATTCTTACCTACTCTATCAAACGACTCGATCTCGAATTGTGAGATGAAAATGTGATGATGAGTGGTTGTGGGGTTCAACAGTAATAAGGCTCTTGAGTGACTCTAACAAGACCTATATAGCTAGATGAAGAAGTTGATCAGAATTAGGTCATCATCACACACAACAAGAAAAATTGTACACTGACTACCGTGAAGTAGCTAACTATCCAAAGATGGAGTTAGATTTACAACCAAATAATACTACATATAGGCTATAGCCTATATATATAAAAAGTGGTTAGAAATTTAATATCTCTATAAGTCAGTAAAAAAAAGTAATTAAGTTCCATTTTGCAGTGCTTAAAATAAAACATGACCTCATTCTAAATTTACTACACAAATAGTAAGTAAAGGTTTGTTATTTCACATCCCCCTACTTTTTTCATGATTTGGTGGATCTTCAACTACTCTCATAACCAAAAAGTTTCTAGTTATATAGGGGGGTTATTAGCTTTAATTTTTTTAATATTTTTTTCTCATTACATAAGGGATATAAGATGAAAAAAACAAACATGTTTTATAATGTAAAAATATCTCATTTTCTAGTAATGAATTTTCTTTTGATACCACTAGACTTCAATTTTTTATTGTGAATTTTGATTACATAGGTATTATATACATTTTTTATAAGATTGGCGTAAATTAACTTGTGCAATAGCTATAATAAAATTAAAACTTTTATTAAGCAAGATAAAATATAAAGACACACGAACTAGAAATCAATTTTTCAACGAAAGGTGTCACGAGAGGACAAAAATGGTTCCTCTATCGGCAAGAAGATGAGGAAGCTAGTTTATTTGAGGAAGTCACTTTCTTTAATATATATTAGACGGTAAATAAAAGCATGACACATGATGCTTTTCCCTTTTTACTTCATTCTCTTTTAGAAGTGCTTTTCCCTTTTTACTTCATTCTCTTTTAGAAAAAATAGAATTGCTTGAAAGCAAATTATGAAATTACATATGTGAATGTAGAGATCATTGGTGTCCTCTTCGAGATGAAATATTGATTGTCTTTCAAATCAAAAGGATGAGTAAAAAAAGGCTCGAGAAAGTGTTCTTGGAAGATGGGATATCTGAAAAAGTAATAGCAGAGAGTCATCCAACTATTTACCATCTTTATCAGATTATCAGCTTCATGTAAAATCGTATACTTTTTCAATATTAATTTATATGATATCGTTCGATCAAGCATTAAGTTTGTTATGGTGTTAAAATGAAATTCGTGTTATTAAATACTTGTCAACTAACGAAAGTTGATATTTTTTTAGAGATAAATTAAAAGAAAATATCACGTAAATTGAAACAAAATATAGAAATCTCATGTATAGTTACTTTATAAATAAAGTGATTTGTGATATTTCTATATTTTACTTTCTTGGGATAATGTTATGAGTGCATGAAATTCAACTTTTACTCATTTCTAGCATTTTCATGTATACACACAAAGTGGGGAAACCTAGCTAACTAAACCCTAGCTATTACCCATGGTGCTCTTTTCATCAATCTATCCATCTACTGTCTGTTTGTGATATCTGACTCTTAACAGTACTCCCCATTTGTACTAAATAAAATTGTCTGCAGGAGACTGAGACATTGTTCAAGTAAAAAAAATCTACGGTTGTTTGGTTCGTAAAATAAGAGATAATAATTTTAGAATAAATGATAAATAATTTCACTTCGTATTAGGATACCAGGCTAAGAAATTCGGGATACTATTCTCTCATGTGTCAATCGCATATGGTGGCAATCCTAGGATTAGATGTAACATAATTAGGGTTTTTTAGTGTGAGGGGTAATTTTTAATAATCTCAAGATAAAATATAGGATTATATTATTTTACTTGATGTTTGGTTGGAGGTATTAGATACAATTGTGAAATAACTAATGAAGTGATTTATGAATTCAGGAAAATAAAAGTGATTTTTAACCTTTGGAAATGGAACCCTTTAGTTTTTTCGGGATTTGAACCTTGAACGCGAGGGTCAATCTTTAAGGAGATCTATCACTGCACCACACTTTGCTTCTTGTCCAAGAGGAGTTCAAAATTTATGTCTACACAAATACAGAAAAGGAGTTCAAAATTTATATGTCTACACAAATACAGAAAATCTACCTTATGTATACTGTGACTCTTTGTTGAGAGGTCGGATGAACTCCTAGACACCGACGTAGGTCTGCCCCTAACTAAGTAGTCCTTGAATTATTTATTCCCCTATGTTTTGTCATAATAATGGAATAAGTTATCTCATATACTACGTGACGGAATAATTTATTTCTGAATAACTTATCCTGAAATTAATTATCCCAGAATAACTTGTTTCCAGTCAAATGACCCCTACTGTTAGTTTTATACCATATCAAACAAGTAATAATAGTGAACCCATGATTAAACATCAAAAAGACCATAATATCCTTCTGCAAGACACTGCTCTCCAAGTTGTCCTTTAAAACATGTAAGGTTAAGATTGAAAAAATCAAAATGTTTTCTTATTAATGTAAAATCAAACACACACAAAATAAAAATGTAGTCTCATAAAGCAATCATTCTTGTAAAAAACAAGGTATATTCACTTAATAACTTGTTCAAAAATGTACCAAAATATTATTTTAATTATAAGTCTGATTCACATTGACTTAAGTTCATATACGTACTATAATCCCGTCATTGTGATTCCAATCAATATAACTTACTTGTTCATCGATCAAACGACCTCTTAAAGAGAAAAAGGGTATTCTTGGAATATTGAATAAAAATAGTAGAAAGAGGTGTAACTATATACTGGTGACAAAGAAATAATTCTAAGTAACTGTCCATGGGGCTGATGATATAATATGATATGGCATATGGTGTCAGTAATAAACAAATATATATATATATATATATATATATTTTTTTTT
>NC_028641.1:2494729-2505705 GCF_001406875.1 Solanum pennellii | reverse complement strand
GGGGGTAGGGGGTAGTACACTGCAATACAAGAAGATGAAAAAAGGTACAGTCATTGATTTCATTTTGAGATTTTCTTTCATTGATTGGGGTAGGAGACATTGCTTTATAAACAGAAAGGAATCGTCCTTATATACATTTACATTTTTTTTAAAAAAAAATTCAAGTATAATATTTTAGCCGAATATATCGACAATCTCTTTGATTTGTGTTTTACACTCATATAGCAGCAATATTATTCAATATTATGTGATTTCTTTCTATATTTTTCGATATAAATAGTTCGAACCATCTAAACATTACTTATTTCTTACATTCCTTTCCTATTTATGTTAATTAATCTTTCTTTTTTGTTAATTCAAAAAAAAAAGATATATTTTTACAATTATATAATTTGTCATTTTACAAAAAAGATATTTAATTTTATGGTATCAAAGTAAAATATACTAAATATATCAAAAAAATATCGTCTTAGATATCTTACGTGAAAAATTGAAACAAAAGTTTCCAAAACAGGAAATAGATATTCTATTTAAGTCCGACTAAATATAAAATAAAAAACAAACACGATTCACCTATCATATCAAAAATTATAACACAATATAAATTCTTCAATTTATCTTAATTTATGACCGTATAATTTTTTACGATTTGAATTAAATCATAATTTCCTTAAGAAATAATTTAAATATCGTATTCAATCATACACGAGTCATACAAGTTAAAACGAAAAAAATAAAATAAAAAGGGATTAGGTAGACGTCCCCACGTGCGTTAGTAATTTAGTGTCAAAGAGACAGAAGCAGACCAAACGGTTCGTCTGGTTTTATATATATATATAAAAGACACCTTTGTTTAAAGCTGATTATTTATTGCCCCCACCCACCCCACCCTTATCTTTTCGTATTGATGTTCGATAAAATTTAAATTTATAAAAAAATTTATTTTTTTGATATCGATATTTCTAATAGAATTTTGAGCTTTCTGGTTAAAGATGAAAAAAAGCTTCCTAAAAACTACTAGTTAAGGAGAAGAAAATTAAAAATCAATCAATTAAATATGAAAAGAATTCGAAAAGGAAAGCAAAATAAATTGAGATCACTACTTAAGAATTAGAAAGTCTCGTATCAGTAAAAACATAAGAGAGATGTTGAATATATAAATATCCATGTTAATATAATACACTAGTAATATATTTTAAAATCTTACAAAGTTATGTTTAAAATAAAGAAGTCAATCCAAATATAAATTGTATGGATGACACAATTAAAAAATAATGTAATGTAATTAATATGTCAGAATTGTTAGTGAGCATTACATCAGCTAACTCAGAACTGAAAATATTGTCCTTTTTCACACTGCAAAAATAATTTTTTTCTATCTGCACATAGATTTTCCATATCTCTATTTTAACAATACATATTCTATATATCATGCAAAACGGTTACTATTTTCTTTTACATAACAACCTGACAATGTAATAGATATTTATGAGTATAATTTCATGAGTTATAGTAGTTTATTGGCATAATACATAGATTTGCCCTTAAATTTGGCTTCAAATTTTAAGTATGACCTCAAACTTTCACAGTGCACAAATAGGCACTTTAACTATCCTATTTTTTTTATAAATACACACGCGATTTTTGAACCCAAAGAGCGTGAAATACAATCGCGCCCACGTGTATTAGTGAGCCACTCAATAACTGCCAACTAATTAAATATTTTACACGTCATTATACATAGATTTACCCTTAAACTTGGCTTCAAATTTTAAGTATGACCTCAAACTTTCACAGTGCACAAATAGGCACTTTAACTATCCTATTTTTTTATAAATACACACGCGATTTTTGGACCCAAAGGGCGTGAAATACAATCGCGCCCATGTGTATTAGTGAGCCACTCAATAACTGCCAACTAATTAAATATTTTACACGTCATTATTTTTAAAAAAACTTACACGTCATTTAAAATTAATTGTTTGCAGACCAAGAAATCTTCATTATAACTCTTTTTCCACAATGACAAAAAAAATTAGAAGCCATTTACACAAAATATGAGCACAAATCGTTCTAAAGAGGAAAAAAAATTTAGATTTGAAAGAGGAGGAAAGAGAAATTAGATTTTAGGTAAATTTTAATTTGGAAATATAAAGATATATATAAAAGGAATTCATTAAGGGTATATTTGTCATTTCTGCTTTTTTTTACCGTTGTGGGCCTTTAAAATAGTCATAACTCGCGCAGAAAACGTGCATAACACGTGTTTTGCCATGTAGGATTCGCGTGTGTATTTATAAAAAAAATAGGATAGTTAAAGTGTCTATTTGTGCACTGTGAAAGTTTGACGTCATGCTTAAAATTTGACGCCAAGTTTAAGGGCAAATCTATGTATTATGCCTAGTTTATTTATCGAGTACTAATACGTCACCTGACTCGATTTATATAATGTTATTTGTTTTGGCACAAAATTTATGAGAAATTTTTTTTTAATTTGAAATAAGTTACGTATATTTATGTGGCTAAACATTATATCTCACTAAAAACAAAATGAACATTTTAAAATTAGAAAAGAGATTGTCTTTGCGGTGATCTAATTATATAAATATTATTGTTTGTTAGTGTGTAGGATTTCAACTCGAACTTAGAATATTGTCTAGTGCAATTGAGGTTTCAAATCCAATTTGAAATTTACAAGCATCTTTCTTTATCATATCAAATAATAATGATATGTGGTGTCGTAAGGTGTTGGTTTAAGTTCTCCAATGAGTGCAACCGTCATGTTTAGTTGTCATTGTTGAGCTTAGAACTCTGAACAAATTGTCAGTAATAAGTCAGAGGAAAAAATGTCGCCTTAATCTACAAGAAAAATGAACTTTACTCCTCCGTGCATCGAGTTAATTATTTCTTGAGTTTCACACCTAATTAGATAATGGATGAATTTGAATTCCATTACATATTTTGTAAATTAGATCAACCAAATACATTAGACTGTAAATTTTCTAATTTACAGACACAAAAACTTTTAGCTTTAACAACTTTATTTCCTAGCAGAAAAAGCCCAAGAGGCCAGCAAGATTGATACTACTTCAAAAGGCCCATAAACTATTGCATACCCAAGTTCTTTTGATTTTTCTTGGACCAGTTACTTTTAGCAAATGGAAAATGTGATTATATTTTCGAAATGACAAACTATTAATTTAAATTAAATGATATAGTCATAGTTTATTTTATTTGTAATTTGCAGCAAACGTCCCCCTTTTTTTCTCATCTGATTCAGTATACAATTAGCCATTTTCGATAATGTTTGTATAAAGCGAAAGAAAAGTATATATACATATATATTCGTCATATACACTTATAATTATACAAAATACAGATGTTATTATATAAATTTACAATGTACAAAATGAATTAATACAAAACTGAAAAATTTATATAAAATTGGATGTTTGTAGCGAATTATACAAATCAAAAGTTCAATAGCAAACATAAAATTTGCTACGGAGCACAATTATGAAAACTATAACTATAACATACAAATATGATTTTTATGTTCGCTATATGTGAAAGTTCCTCCACTGTCTCACACTTTGATTAATGCTTCACTGTTTTCCCAACCTCCCTGCCAAGGGCGGAGCTACCTTCGTAGAAGGGAGTTCATCCGAACCCCCTCCGACGGAAAATTATATTATTTATACATGGTTAAAATAAGTTTATATGTATATATAGTAAGATGTCGAACCCCATTCGCCTATTTATTTCTATAGATTTTGAACCCTCTTATTGAAAATTCTGGCTCCGCCTTTGCTCCCTGTCATAACATGAGAGATATTTGACAACCACATAGAGCATCGAAATGAATTATTAAGAACAAACAGCAAGTGATCACAAGTTTATATACCTCTATTATGATCTTTGTTTCTTAGAAGAGGAACAACTAGCCTCCTCATAATGTTCACTATCGTCGTCGTCGTATCTGATCCTCCTTACCCCAATGGTAAGTTCATCATTGGTGGTCTCAAGCAAAGATTCATCTTCATAGAACAAACGAACTCCACACTCCTTCGATTCTGGAGGAAAAGATAACATAATGTGCTTATAGTCATTTGGTGTTTTACCATTCGCGTTAGATGTATCCCATAAGCCAGCAAAAGGTACCAAGAAAAAATGAATCCTAATATATGTACATTCTGAATGATTCGATAACAAAACTTTCCAGGTGATACATGGCATCCCTTCAGAACTCATAATCAATTCAGCTGTGTTCTCAATTAAATTGCCATAGTAACATACAGCGAATCCCAAGAAGTTATCTGATACATACCAATTTTCAGGCAAATTGACTGAAACACTTGTATCTGTTCCCTGATGGTGGAACCAGCTTGGGATGTTACTCCCCAAACTCGTAAACACTCTTAACGACAACGAATCTGAAGCAGAGATGTTATGTTGGAATGATGAGATATTTTGAAACAGTGACTTACAGATCAAATCATTGCTCCAATCTGCAAATATTGTATCCAATTGCGGTGGAAATTCTGGCAGACGTGTAAGACTCCTGCAATCTTTTATGTACAAGAATCGAAGTGCACCAAGTTGGGCTATGCTTTGAGGCAAATGATTGAAATTATCTCCCTCGAGACGTAACTCTTTCAAAGAGGATAAACAGCCAATATCTTCCGGAATTCTTCCATCTATGAAATTGGAGGAACCGAGCTCCAGAATTTCCAATGAGAGTAACCCGTTATTCACCGGAGGAAACACAAAGCACACATCATCTAGTAATGTGTTTCGTTTCATTAACTTCAAGGATTTAAGCTTGTTCAAGCGGACAATGGAAGATGGAGGCTGTGAAATTAGAGTACGCGAAGCATCAAGTTCCTCCAAGTTTTCTAAATCACCAATCTCTTCAGGCAAGCTTTTAAGCGTTAAGCAGTACGACACATTTAACTTCACCAAATCTTTCAACTTGACAATGCTGCTTGGAAGAGCTTCAAGGTTTTCCATGCAACTCAAATCTAGCTCTGTGAGATGAGTTGGGTACTGAAGAGATGATGGTAGTTCAGTTATCATAGTGTTTGCTGAGAGAATCATTAACTCCGGCTTCATTGTTCCGATGATTTCTGGAAACACCATTATACCATAGCAATATTGTAGATCCAGAGATTCAAGAGATTCCATGTTAATATATGGAAATCTCCTAAGCTTTGTACACCAACTCAAATTTAACTCAATGAGTTTTTCGCAATATGCTAGGGAATAGTGAACCTCTTCAAGCTTACTACAGTACTCCAGATTCAAATACTCCAAATTTGGCATCCCCGTGAAATCTGGTGTTTGCACCAGACTTTTAGATAAGCTGAGATCTAGCTTTCGTAGAGACGGCAAATGCTGTTATTCAAAATAGAGAGAATAATGATCTTTGTGTTAGACCAAAAATGACAAGAGGGAGTTGAGCACCCTCACTTCCAACCCAAAAGGTGGCGAGTTCGAGTTAATAAGGGAGCAAAAGGGGTTGAAGCTCCTGGAGGAGGGTAAGCCAAGTAAATAATAATGTTACCTCTGTTTTCTTCCATAAATAATGAAGCGAACTCCAACGGAGTTCAAGATGAACAAGCTTTTCTGGTTTAAAATTTTCTGGCAATGACTTCCAAGAATAGTGATTCCAGACTAACCAACGCAAGTTATTGGACAGGTACTCAATAGAGTCATCATTGTGATCTACGACTAAGTCGTAGGAATCATCTTCTTCTTCTGAATCATTGGAATTGGAAGAGGGAGGCGAAGAGAAGAACTTGACAAAACCATCAAATATGTGTAATATCCTAAGCCTTTTCATTTTTTTCATTGCCTCGTTATTAAAACATAATTCTTCAAAGCAACTAAACCAGATTGCTTCCACTGTCATGGTCCCCTGGTATAAAGATCAATGAGTCAATTATTAATAAACTGTATTGATTAGCCTATACGTTCCTTGGAATCTAAAAATTAGAAATTAAATATCATTACATTGTTAAGCTTACTTACCGTATAGTCTATCATCACTTTTTTGAAATCTTCAACATCCCATATTCTGCTACGTTTTTTCTGAAGCTTTTGCATTTTCACCACATATCTACCCATATCTCTAATCAAATCATGCATTTCAATCCTGTCATTTTCAGATATGAACACAAGAGATTTATTAATCAGAACATCCAATCCGTATTCAGCTCCAAAGTCACAACTCTTAAGAATTTGCATGACCTCTTTTCTTTTCTCTCCGCGGAAGAAACATGCTATATCTAAAAATATTTCCTGCTCTTCGGACTCCAACCCATCATAACTTATTTTGAGTTGTTTAACAATTTCCTTATTGGAGTATTTCTTTATTTGCTCTACTGTTATTTTCCATAAAGATAGATTTTTTTTATGCAATAAACAACCCCACACCTTGAGGGCTAAAGGGAGGCCTTTAGCGTGATTTACTATCTCTAACGCCAACTCCTTAAAATCCTCATTTGGAACTTCTTTTTTAAAAGCATGCATATTGAATAATTGCATAGCTTCATGATCAGGCAGTGTAGACACTTCGTATATCGCATCATCTTTCTCTATCAAATGTTTGTTTCTAGTTGTTACAATAACTCTGCTGCCATTACCAAACCAACAAACATCTCCTGCTAAATACTCCATCTGATCACCATGATCTATATCATCAAGCACAATTAGCACCTTCAAAGAACAAAGTCTGTTTGGAATCATACACTTCCCATCGTACTTGTTGTAGACGTAATCATTTTTTTTCCTTAACAGTTCAGAGAGAAGAATATTTTGTAAAAAATGCAGTTTATTCTTTTTTGCAAATTCTTTAACATCAGCAAGAAAGCAAGAAGCTTCAAATTGATAAGATATAGTATCAAAAATGGCTTTTGCTATTCTTGTTTTACCGACTCCGCCTATTCCCCAAATCCCTAAAATCCTAACATCATTGATTTCTATTTGAAGTTTGGATTTTAGTTTCTCTAAGTGAGCATTTATTCCCACAATATCTTGCAAAAAAGATAAAGAATAAGCATTCGTACAAAATTTGGAAGAGATGCAATCTACGATCTGCTGAATATTCTCTGATTCAATCCTACATAAAGAAGAAAATTGATTGTGGACAATGTAAGAAAGTCAAATATCAACAAGTATTTCATATACTCTATATATATTGTTAATAATCAGCAGGGTATTAAATAGGAAATAGTATAGTTCAGGTAATAACAACACTCCATAGTTTTCAAGTATGGAAGTTGCAAAACTTGAATAGTTTTTTGGACTTTTATGTATCTTCTCTAATTAAATTGATAGGACTATGCCTTTTTAACAGTAAAAACATTAAAAGTAATTATGTGTATTCAACTAACCCGTTACGGATATCATATCCTTTTAGATTTGCGGCAGCAGTTAGGGCAGTTCTCCATCTTTGCACCTTCTGCATCCCCTCAACATCATCCTTATACTTTAATTCGTGTTTGGCAAATGCTGCTCCAAAGCTTTCACTTTGGTATCGAACATGTGATGGATCCACATTATAAAAGATCGGTATGACTGTTTGTCCATTTTCTTCCTCTTTGCATTCCATGATCTTCACTAGTTCATTCAAGCACCACCTAGATGTAGCATAATTCTTTGAGAAAATGATAAGTGCAACTTGAGAATCTTCTATAGCTCTCAAGAGTTCTTTTGGAATTGAATCTCCATGCTCTAGTCTTTTATCATCTTGAAATGTGTTTATTCCTCTATTTCTCAAACCTTCGTATAAGTGACCTGTAAATGTTTTTCGAGTGTCTTCACCTCTGAAACTTAGAAACACAACGTACTTCCATCGAGGATAATACTTTGAATTACTTGCAGAAGAAGAAGATGCCATAGATTCGATTAAAAATGAATTGTATGGATGAGATCAATTGATGATATTTTGGACAAAGTTATATACAAGAAAGAAGAATTAAACAAGTACCACTTGAAACGTGAAAGCTTGTATTAACATTCGCTTTGATCAGTCTTCAACAATAAAAAATAATCTAAATAAAATTCTCTGTCACACTAATAAAAGCTGACTTTGTAAAAGGACAACAAAGAAGAGTTGACAAATTAATTTATTTGTTTACTGTTGCCCTTTTTTCCACTAACAAAAGCCATCAAAAAATTAAAATAATATAAAATTGAAAATGTACGAATTTATTCGATATTATAAAATTATAATGAAACGGATGATTTGAATGTGAAGCAATAGTACTTAATGCTCACACTTAAATCAATCAATTTTTTTGAAGAGATGAAAAATATGTAAAAAATTTTGATGCCAAACTAGGATAGTTGTCAAATTTAATTTTCACTACTTGGCTATAATATAATCTTGTAAGAAACCATGATGTTATGGTAGTAGTTGTCGAGTATTGGACTCCCACTCCTTCTTAGATGCTTATGGTTAAGTAAATAATTCGGTATTAGAGAATTATCAAATACTAAATGGTACTAATGTTTCATACTAAAACTTAAATCCACATTATAATTCTAAAATTTTACTCTCGAATATCACATTACCAAATAATAAATAACGAAAAATTCGATTCGACTCGATATTTCATTCCAGCCCTACTTATTGGTCCTACTCAATGCTTTTGTCCGGTTTGCTTCAAGACCTTACATAGGTACAATAACATGCAAGTGAGTTCTCAAATTCTTTCTTCCTCGTATATTTTTGCCTTCTTATCCCAAAACAGATTTTCAGTGGTACACTTGTTAAATCTTGTTGAATTTCTGCATCTTTTCCATATATATTTTTTTTGGCAAACGAGAGAGTGATGATCAATATTAATGGTGTTATTGCATCACAAAAAAAAAAAAAAAACACTCACACATATATGTATATGGCATGACTCCTCACAGCTTGTTCTAATAAAATGTAGTAATATATAAAATCAATTTAGCATAAAATCTCTGAGAAGTTCCAATATAAATACTTTATTATGTGTTCAATTGGAACAAAACATAATTTGAGGTTTAACAGAGGGCAAAGCACTACCCCAAGTTTAACTCTCAAATATCAGAGGACATGACTGGTAGATAACAACTCTTCCCAAGGTTCAACAGCAAGGAGGAAACTTCAGTAGCAACCTTCAAGGTTCAACCAACATGTATGATATTATAGAAGAATGCCATAGACATCAGATTTCGAGTATCTATACAGTCAGATAACGGAAAACCAACAAGAATATGTCAACAGCAAATTAGACAATAAAGTATAAGGATTTTCTACAGACGTGGAGAAGCACATCTTTCAGTAGAACCAGTCTGGGATCGAGCTACATATAGATTAGATTAATTTCACAATAAGAAATGTAAGCATTGCTATATGAATTGGAGAAAACAAGGTGAAACTCTGGAGTTGCACAAATTTCTGGCTGGCAGAAAGCTGAGCAATGTCAAATGAGGTGTTATAGAAAGGAACAGTTAATTGCTTGCTTACTGCCCATTGTTGAACCATTGTTTCAGCATGAGAAAAGAGAATGCAACAGAATTCTCGAATAACAGGTTTCTAGCATACTTCAATTAATCGATCATTTAACATAGTCATTCAACCATTAAACTTATGCATCATCTAAACATCACATTAATCGCCAATGCTAATGAACTAACCCTTGCAAAGTTGCAAGCACACTATAATAGTATCGTCTCCGTTCCAATTTTGTATGACATTTCCCTTTTTGGGTCATCCCCAAATATTTGGATTGATTCTATTTTGATAATACTTTCACAACTTCAAGAACTAAATATTCATCAACTATTCAAAATTTTGAACTTTGATCTGATGGTTTCTGCATTAAACTAACTTCTCAACCAGTATTGTAATATTTTCTTTCACTATTATTAATATAGTATAGAATCAAATTAACATCTTAAACTCCATTCAGTATAATGTAGTCATATAAAAAGAACGGAGAAAGTATTTGTTAAGAGACTCGGATATCTAAAGAGATGACCGTAACTTCAATAGTAAGGACAGAGCAGTGGTCGGTGAGTCTCATTATTATTATATACACAGAGAAATGCCTCCAAGGAAAATCACATCCCTCTACCATAGGTGTGGCTATAATTACATCTGGTTGCAACTATACAAATTACAGAACATAAAAATGTATCTTTGAGAAGAAAGTACTAGATGAACATGCGTGCTCGAGAGCAATAATTCAATATGATACATCATATGTCGATCATATCCGTTATAAAAAACAAGAGCATAGCAAAATATGAATCGCATTCCACATGAAACAATAAAAACCATGTATAGAGAACACCACATCATGGATAAAAACCATTACTTAGACAACACAACAAGAGCATAGCAAACTTCAAATTGCATTCAACGAGATACAATGAAAACCATGAACAAAGAACACCATATCAAGGATAAAAATCATTACTTTATCAACGAGATACAATGAAAACCATGAACAAAGAACACCATATCAAGGATAAAAATCATTACTTTATCGCGAAAAATGTACATCTAACAACAATTTATATATTCGAAACATTTAGTATTAACTCTAATGAGTCTCCAACATATACAAAATCGACTCTAACCATAGAAAAAGAGTTAATTACGTACTACATTTGCTTATCATCCACTAACCTCAATCGCATTTCAATCAATCTGGCATTGAATTCTCCATCACTTACCTTCAACATCTCCGATAATGATAACGAAAACCCATGCTCCACCAAAAGCCTATGCCGAGGCTTAATCTTCCTCTCCAAACTAAACGAAAAGTACTGAGGAAACCTCTTCAATTCCCCTATATCCCCATTCATCTCCTTCAAAAAATACTCAACTTTTGGCCTAAAGTTTTTCTCAATACTAAATGTCAACAACCCAGGTGATCTCAAAACCATATTAGCCACATCATCGAGTTCAAATCCCAAACTCAACATGTAATCAA
>NC_028641.1:2430015-2494399 GCF_001406875.1 Solanum pennellii | reverse complement strand
AAAACCATGAACAAAGAACACCATATCAAGGATAAAAATCATTACTTTATCGCGAAAAATGTACATCTAACAACAATTTATATATGCGAAACATTTCGTATTAACTCTAATGAGTCTCCAACATATACAAAATCGACTCTAACCATAGAAAAAGAGTTAATTACGTACTACATTTGCTTATCATCCACTAACCTCAATCGCATTTCAATCAATCTGGCATTGAATTCTCCATCACTTACCTTCAACATCTCCGATAATGATAACGAAAACCCATGCTCCACCAAAAGCCTATGCCGAGGCTTAATCTTCCTCTCCAAACTAAACGAAAAGTACTGAGGAAACCTCTTCAATTCCCCTATATCCCCATTCATCTCCTTCAAAAAATACTCAACTTTTGGCCTAAAGTTTTTCTCAATACTAAATGTCAACAACCCAGGTGATCTCAAAACCATATTAGCCACATCATCGAGTTCAAATCCCAAACTCAACATGTAATCAATTTTAGGGTTCAAAGTTAGCTCAACACTGGACACAAGCAAAACAGTAGTTTGACAAGTAATTCGATTCTGACCCACAAACCCAAACTCCTTCAAAAACTCAAATGTGGGTTTCAATTGATCTTCAACACTACAAACAAGAATTCTCGGACAACGGATAATGGATTTCCGAATGTCATGGAAAGGGATAACGACGTCGTTTAACAAGAAATCGAAAATTGGGTAAAGGTGGATATATGGGTCGGAGGTTAAAAGCTGAGGATGCATATCAAGTATTCGACCAATTGCCGACCGTTCAATCCCCATTGAAAACAGACATATTTCAACAGATCTGATTGAATCGAGCGTTGCTGATCGTAAATGGGGGTTTAGTTGAAGAACTTTACTGGGATTGATATTGAGTTCTTGAAGATAGAGTATTTTCTCCCTGAATTTGAGACCACAGTCAGTTGAAGTAAGGGTGTGTTGAGGAGAAAGTTGAAGGGATTTGAGTGAAGTTTTTGTGGGTTTTGGAGAAATTGAGCAAATGGGTATTGGAGAAGAAGGGTTTGGGGTGATGGAAGACAAGGGGATTAGGGTTTTGGGAGGGTTTATCCATGTTAGCATCTCAGGTAGCTGAAGTGACATTGAAGAAGAAAGGACTCTGTTTGCATGCTTTGTGTTTGGAGTTTTATCAACAAAGATGAGTTTTTTGAGTTTGTGTTTTTGTTATTTCTATAGCCTATCTCCTTATCCCTATTGTATTAAATTATTTTCGTTACGTGAGTTTTATATCTGAACTATTATACGTATAAGTTTTCTAAGTGAATTATTAAACACGATTTGACTTTGAGTTATTCACTTTTTTTTATATAAATGGTAGTAATATTTCAAGTACGAATACTATAATATTGTATAATATATGTATATTGATTACATACATATCATCATCAACGAATTTCAAAACTTTCGAGTATCAAATCCTTGAAGATGGTAAAGCCCAAGTTCTTTCTGTAGGAAACATTCAAAAGGCTTGAAGATGGGATCCTTATATACAACTCCTTTTCTACTGTACAAATAGCAGAATATGAGTGAGATACTCTTATTTTGACAAATGTATTAGTGTATATTTGATACCAGATACACGTATCTTCTTATAATTATGTATCTATGCACAGATACAGTGTATACATCATTGTATACTTTGATACTACAGGATACAAGATACATGTATCTGGATCGTATATTTTATCTTGTTCAATTCGATATTATGAATGAGAAACACATTGTATAGTACACAAACACACTGAGGTATCAAATATATGTACAAGAGACGAGAGAGGTGAGAGAGAGAAGGNTTGAAGGGATTTGAGTGAAGTTTTTGTGGGTTTTGGAGAAATTGAGCAAATGGGTATTGGAGAAGAAGGGTTTGGGGTGATGGAGGAAAAGGGAATTAGGGTTTTGGGAGGGTTTATCCATGTTAGCATCTCAGGTAGCTGAAGTGACATTGAAGAAGAAAGGACTCTGTTTGCATGCTTTGTGTTTGGAGTTTTATCAACAAAGATGAGTTTTTTGAGTTTGTGTTTTTGTTATTTCTATAGCCTATCTCCTTATCCCTATTGTATTAAATTATTTTCGTTACGTGAGTTTTATATCTGAACNCGTTTTATGTCTGAACTATTATACGTATAACTTTTCTAAGTGAATTGTTAAACACGATTTAACTTTGAGTTATTCACTTATTTTATATAAATGGTAGTAATATTTCAAGTACGAATACTATAATATTGTATACTATATGTATATTGATTACATACATATCATCATCAACGAATTTCAAAACATTCGAGTATCAAATCCTTGAAGATGGTAAAGCCCAAGTTCTTTCTGTAGGATACATTCAAAAGGCTTGAAGATGGGATCCTTATATATAACTCCTTTTCTATTGTACAAATAGCAGAATATGAGTGAGATACTCTTATTTTGACAAATGTATTAGTGTATATTTGATACCAGATACACGTATCTTCTTATAATTATGTATCTATGCACAGATACAGTGTATACATCATTGTATACTTTGATACTACAGGATACAAGATACATGTATCTGGATCGTATATTTTATCTTGTTCAATTCGATATTATGAATGAGAAACACATTGTATAGTACACAAACACACTGAGGTATCAAATATATGTACAAGAGACGAGAGAGGTGAGAGAGAGAAGGTGTCACGAGATATAACCTCTTAACGAGTGGCATGAAAGATATCTTGATTAAAATAGGAGAGTGGCGAACGAAACAGAAGCGAAGAGAGGTGTGAGAGAAAGGAAAGAGGAGAGACATGATCTATAATTATTTAAAGTATCATTTCATAACGTAATTTCAAAATATGAGTCGCATTCCACATGAAACAATAAAAACCATGTATAGATAACACCACATCATGGATAAAAACCATTACTTAGACAACACAACAAGAGCATAGCAAATTTCGAATTGCATTCAACGAGATACAATTAAAACCATGAACAAAGAACACCATATCAAGGATAAAAATCATTACTTTATCGCGAAAAATGTACATCTAACAACAATTTATATATGCGAAACATTTCGTATTAACTCTAATGAGTCTCCAACATATACAAAATCGACTCTAACCATAGAAAAAGAGTTAATTACGTACTACATTTGCTTATCATCCACTAACCTCAATCGCATTTCAATCAATCTGGCATTGAATTCTCCATCACTTACCTTCAACATCTCCGATAATGATAACGAAAACCCATGCTCCACCAAAAGCCTATGCCGAGGCTTAATCTTCCTCTCCAAACTAAACGAAAAGTACTGAGGAAACCTCTTCAATTCCCCTATATCCCCATTCATCTCCTTCAAAAAATACTCAACTTTTGGCCTAAAGTTTTTCTCAATACTAAATGTCAACAACCCAGGTGATCTCAAAACCATATTAGCCACATCATCGAGTTCAAATCCCAAACTCAACATGTAATCAAGTTTAGGGTTCAAAGTTAGCTCAACACTGGACACAAGCAAAACAGTAGTTTGACAAGTAATTCGATTCTGACCCACAAACCCAAACTCCTTCAAAAACTCAAATGTGGGTTTCAATTGATCTTCAACACTACAAACAAGAATTCTCGGACAACGGATAATGGATTTCCGAATGTCATGGAAAGGGATAACGACGTCGTTTAACAAGAAATCGAAAATTGGGTAAAGGTGGATATATGGGTCGGAGGTTAAAAGCTGAGGATGCATATCAAGTATTCGACCAATTGCCGACCGTTCAATCCCCATTGAAAACAGACATATTTCAACAGATCTGATTGAATCGAGCGTTGCTGATCGTAAATGGGGGTTTAGTTGAAGAACTTTACTGGGATTGATATTGAGTTCTTGAAGATAGAGTATTTTCTCCCTGAATTTGAGACCACAGTCAGTTGAAGTAAGGGTGTGTTGAGGAGAAAGTTGAAGGGATTTGAGTGAAGTTTTTGTGGGTTTTGGAGAAATTGAGCAAATGGGTATTGGAGAAGAAGGGTTTGGGGTGATGGAAGACAAGGGAATTAGGGTTTTGGGAGGGTTTATCCATGTTAGCATCTCAGGTAGCTGAAGTGACATTGAAGAAGAAAGGACTCTGTTTGCATGCTTTGTGTTTGGAGTTTTATCAACAAAGATGAGTTTTTTGAGTTTGTGTTTTTGTTATTTCTATAGCCTATCTCCTTATCCCTATTGTATTAAATTATTTTCGTTACGTGAGTTTTATATCTGAACTATTATACGTATAAGTTTTCTAAGTGAATTATTAAACACGATTTGACTTTGAGTTATTCACTTTTTTTTATATAAATGGTAGTAATATTTCAAGTACGAATACTATAATATTGTATAATATATGTATATTGATTACATACATATCATCATCAACGAATTTCAAAACTTTCGAGTATCAAATCCTTGAAGATGGTAAAGCCCAAGTTCTTTCTGTAGGAAACATTCAAAAGGCTTGAAGATGGGATCCTTATATACAACTCCTTTTCTACTGTACAAATAGCAGAATATGAGTGAGATACTCTTATTTTGACAAATGTATTAGTGTATATTTGATACCAGATACACGTATCTTCTTATAATTATGTATCTATGCACAGATACAGTGTATACATCATTGTATACTTTGATACTACAGGATACAAGATACATGTATCTGGATCGTATATTTTATCTTGTTCAATTCGATATTATGAATGAGAAACACATTGTATAGTACACAAACACACTGAGGTATCAAATATATGTACAAGAGACGAGAGAGGTGAGAGAGAGAAGGTGTCACGAGATATAACCTCTTAACGAGTGGCATGAAAGATATCTTGATTAAAATAGGAGAGTGGCGAACGAAACAGAAGCGAAGAGAGGTGTGAGAGAAAGGAAAGAGGAGAGACATGATCTATAATTATTTAAAGTATCATTTCATAACGTAATTTCAAAATATACTATCGTATTTTGTGAGATTTCCCCTATATATTCCTCTTGCGTAAATGAACTCGCGAAAACAAGGAGATATATCACGAGCCCAAAGTTATTGGGCCTCTAATGTGGATTGTGACATAGTCTAGCCCAATGCTTAAGAAAATTCACCAAGTGAGACAACACGAGATTAACATAGTTGACGCAAAATACTGAATTTCAATCGATGATATTTCAATTTAAAAAAAATAAAGCAAAAGTAACATAAGAAAATAAATTCATGGAAATGAATAGGACTAGAAATTGAACAGTAGCTCTATGATAAAATTATTATCTTATGGCGATCTAAGATAACAGACTTAACGAGTTCGAGTTTGAATCAGAATTATTGAGTTCATATAAATTATAATGTGCATATCTCGATAATTCATCATACTTTTTACCTACCTAAGTTTATCACCTTCTTTATATTAATAATATACATATCGATACTTAATTGGTCATTTCACATTGAAAAATAAGATGCGTGAAACTTTTTGTTTTTACTTTTTATTTCTTCTAGAATTTTTCCTTTTCATTTTCACATCACAATATTATGTATATATTTTTTAGAAATATATAAAATAAAAAATAGAATAAGAAGAGAAGTAGGACAAGTAAAATGAGCGATAAATGCGGCGAAAATAAAAAATTCACATGTGAAAATGTCCAAAAAATATGACATCCCCAAAGATCCCCCATATCTCTATTTTTTTGGCTCCATTAATTAGCTCCCACAAAAATTGATACAATAGAGTTTTAAAAGTTGGAGATTGAGTTGTGTTTAATTATATGTTCGATTTTAGCTATCGAATTATATTATATTGTAAAATCTTATTTATTTTTCAATTGTAGTTGCAATTAAGTTGATATTTAATAGGATATCGAGAGGCGTATGACTAATATATAGTGAAAAGGTAAATCTATGCAAAGTTGAAAGAGTTTTGAAATAATACGAGTAAACCTAAGGATGAAATTCAACAAAAAATAACAACTATAGAGATTGAGTGATTGACGTTTAGGTTGACACTTTGAATACTCCCACAACATCTAAGATTCCTGAATTTTATTTGGCCAAAATGACCGAATAGTAAAGTGGAGCCTCGAAAAGCCTATCTGATTGGAAGATTTTTGGTCTTCATTCATTTTCTATCGCATATCAAATCTTTTTCTCAATATAGATGATAACGAGCTAAACAGAAATAAAAGAAATCAAACATAAAAATAAAGAGTAAAGTCGTCTATCATTTTGATGGAAGATAAAAAAGCATCAACTAAGGGTTTAGATGAATTTTGCCATTGAAAGGAAGTTCCTAATTACCTAATGTTTTGGATTATTATTGTGGATTAATGTTATTAGTGGAGTATTAGTGATACGTAGAGCATAAAAACATAAAAGATGTGATTTTAACCTAAGAGTTTTCATGTTGGTCTCTTTAATTTAATATAAAATACTTGTAATATGACCTCTTTTTCCAATAATAATATTCATATTTAATCATCACTAATTACATATTAATAAAATAAATTAAGAGTGTTAATGGGATATTGAGTCACTAGGCTCAAAACACAAGAAGAGAAAAGAAGGGCAGATGGAAGAAGGTGAGGGGTGTTTGACTAGTCATTGTCAGCCTTTTCAGGGCATCAAGCATGCCCTCATTCATCCCACTTTTCAATTTTGAATATTCCGTTACGTTTCTTCTGTCTTAATTTATGTGATAATATATAATTGAAATTTTAAAAAAATAAACATAATATGTAAATGTACTTTAAATTTGAGTTAAATAAACACATTGCTTTATGTAATGTCTTACAAATCAGTTAATGTATTTCAGGCTAACTATCACACAAAACACCAAAGTTCATTCGAAATTTGAATTACAAGTGTCAAATTGAACCACTTTAGAGGAGTTGATGTATTTAATATATTTTTATAACAAATATAATTTTATTGATAAATCGCTTGTGTGATTCTATATAGATTGTTAGAGTATATATCTCAAACGTAAATTGATTTAAACTTCTTTGAAATTTATTTAATTTCCATGCAAGGAGGATTTTATGAATTTTTTTAAAGCAATTGGTTGTCAAGAAAAATTCAATCATGTTCTGATTTTGCTATGAACATTTTATAAATTTATATAATTTTGCTATGAATATTTTTATAAATTTATGTATGAACAAAAATGTTACATACCATTGACCATATGCAATGGCATTAATTTCTACCTCAGAGCTAATGTAGCTTTCAAGAATAGGTAGATACACATTTATGTTTTAAAAAAATGTACTTTTTTTTTTTGCCACTTAGAATAATTAAAATAAGCCATAAAAGCTGTGGAATTTCCTTGAATGTTTGCTTGTGAATTAAATATAGTAGATGTTATTTTAACATTGCTATTATCAGAATGGGAACAAAAATATTTTTCCACACAATTCAATGAAATTTCTAGGAAAGTTCCAACTATTTGTGAGATTTCTTAAAGTCATTTGGACCAAAAAAAATATATTGGAAAAAATGGTTTCAAAAAATAAGTTGTTGAAGTTGTGTGTTTAATAGATATTTAATTTATTTATTTGAAAAGGTAGAAATTTTGTTAGTAGGAAAAAGTTAACTGGAAAAACTAGTGAAAGGGATGTTCTCTTTGTTAATTGCTTTGACGCATATGTTTGAATAGTAATTTTATTCGTTTATTTATGTTTCATGAATAATCACGTGATTTTCTTCAAAGGTTGTTTTGAGTTTTTTGTCAAATTAAGCGTGGAAGGGGTTTTTTAAAGTTCAAATTAAGAAAGACAATGCAAATCACTTCAAAGAATAAGAGCCGTAGCTACAAAGTAAAAGGTGTTACCTTATTAGAGGTAATGTGACGATACTCGCCTAACCCTCTACCAGATGCATTTAGTAACAATCTTAAAATAAAAAAATCGTTCGTTTTCATTCGAGAAATAAAAAAAGTTATATACATTACACTAAAAACCACAAAACTTATCACAATTCACAACCATAAAATCTTCTTTGCAAAACAAATGACTAGTGACAAGAATCTCAATCCTCACAAGTTGAAACATTGGAACAAAATCATCTGTATTTTCAACTTTTCTTTTTCTTTTGTATAAACATTCATTTAATGAATATATAAATCTTAAGTATTTACTAAAAGATGGTTCATCATAATTAGTCAGAAAGTTAGGCTAATCACAGTTGGCTTTTAAATTTGGCTGCTACTTTAAAATGCACTGTAACCCTAGGTACTTTGGGGCCTATTTCAATCATTTTTTAATTTTAATTTTTTACTTGACATAATTAATATCACAAAATTAAAAAATATACATAATTCAAAAAGCGTCTTCATATTTATAAATTATACATCGAGTTATAAATCAAACAAACAAATTAAAATCGAGGGAAGCATTACAAAAGTTAAAATATATAACTATAATCTGTCAAACAAACAAATTAAAACCGAGGGAAGCATTACAAAAGTTAGAATACATAACCATAATCTTCTTGAATCATTACTAGTTAAATGGTTCTTTACATTTCATAGTCTCACACATACAAAGTCCATCTTCAGCTACAGGCTGAAGCTTAAAAAAAAAAAAAGTTGCCAAAAATACCCCCACCCCACCCCACCCCCACCTACCAACTGCGGGTGGTAAAAGTCCACCACTGCTTTCCACTTCTGCCCTTAACAGAAGGAAAAATTACCAAAATACCCTCCAAAACCAAAAAAACCTACTAAGTGTGGCCTCAAGAATTAGGGTCCCCAAAAGTAAGATACCCTTAATTCAATCAAAATGAAAAAGAGGACAATTTTAAAATATGCCCTTTTTTCATTTTTTTTTAACCTTAAAGACCACACTTTTACAACCAAAATACCTCTATACTAAATAGTCACAATACTAATACTAGTGACCAAATCAGTATGCATACTAATACTAATAATGATAATAGTAATACTAGTAAATATACTTTAAAAAACTTGAAGAAAAAAAAAACCCCATTTAATGCCTTTTTTAGTGGAATTGAGCACCAGTATATGTCTGTCCAAATGACCAGTGAGCAGGTGCAACATTGTATGAGATCAAACTTCTACCATCACCTGTTGTAACCTTAAATGATAGTGTTTGTCCATTAAGGTTGTTGTTGTTTTGCCAGTTTTGTCCCCAGTTTCTTGACATTGGTTGCCAACCTGTTCTTGATCCTTTAACAGCTACTGAATGAACATCACCACCACCACCAACATTTGTTACTAGTACTAAGTTGAAGTATGAGTGTCCATTGATTGTGAACCTTATTCCTCCCCTTCTTCTACAGGGTACCCTGTAATTTATTTCGGCAAAGATTAGTCGATACATGGAAATTCAAATAGTCAATTAACTAAGCTACTAAGATTGTCAAGATTAATCATAACATGAAAAGTTCAGGGAGTCAACCAATTGAGCTACTAAGATTGTCAAGATTAGTCATAACATAAAAAGTTAAGGTAATCAACCAACTAAGATTGGTTATATAATATGAAAGTCTAGATAGTGAGACAATTAAGCTACTAAAATAACCAAGATTTGTCGAAACGTGAAAGTTCAGATAATCAACTCACTAAGCTACTAAGATTATCAAGATTGTTCACAGGGTAAAGGTCTAGTTAGTCAACCAACTAAGCTTTTAAAATTTGCTGGTTATGTTATGTTTTTATATGGTGTTAAAGTTTGTAACTTTGTTTCTTATGCTTTTCCAAGTTTTACCAAATCTAAGAAACAAGTTAAGGATAAAGAGCACAATTGAAACAAGTAAAGAGACAAATGGGAACAATATCTGTAACTTTATGAATCTTCTACTATTACAACAACCAAGAAAGAAGTAAATGCTAAAGAGTACTCCATTGAAAATAGCCAAATGGGAAACTTCTTGTGATAAAGTTAAAACCTTTACCAAAAGGGTCCACACCATGTGGTTTCACCATTTCCTATTTGCATGCACAAGTAAATTAAGGTCATCTAAAAGGGACCATTTAGAAATTTCAAACCTTTGGGCTTAAGCAATTTAGACATGACTAAGGTTTAGCATTTGTGAAAAGACAAAACTCTCCTTGCCACTCTTTAAAGTACTCAAACAACATCACACATACATAGCAAGATACAAACAGCATATAGTACTACAACTAACATATTTTTACCAAGAATTTACCTTCTATAAGCAACAGGGACAATTCCAGCTTTGTAATGAGCAATGTGTTGGAAAATAGGCTGAGAGAGGTCAAAATGGTGAAGTGGAGGATTACACCAGCCACCTGCATTATTAGGGAGGGCATTGTTTGGTGGGCAAAAATTTGTAGCAGTAACCACAATAGAACCAGGCAAACACCCTTGTCTGTCATTTACACACCTTAATTCAAAACAAGAACCACAGCTCAACCCATTGTTGAACATAGCAGTACTTAAAGCTGCTGTATTTGTACCATACCCTTGACTATAAAGATTCCCATATCCACAAGCCCCACCTATTCAAAAAAAATCAAGAATTAGCACAAATTTTAACCTAAATTTACTCAAAAATCAAAACTTTTGAGGAATTTAAAGAAAATGTTGTATACCCATTGTTCCAGAAGCATCACCACCCCCATAAAAAGTTGCATGAGCATCAATCCAACCTCCTCCACCATAACCATGAACAGATGACACCATTGCAAGAAGACCAACAAAGCAAATCCCAAAATAAGCCATGTTTCCTGCATAAAGATTACAACTTTTTAGCATTACACTCAAGAATGTAAACAAATCTTGAAAATGGTGTTCTTCAAAGTAGAAAAACTGTTAATTAAACCATGTTATCTGAATAAAGATTACAACTTTTTGGCATTACACTCAAGAATGTTAACAAATCTTGAAAATGGTGTTCTTCAACTATGTTTTTTTTGCATAAAGATTACAACTTTTTAGCATTTTCTAAGATATACATTCAAGAAATGTTGAAAATTGTGTTGTTTCATTGTTGCATTTTCAAGAAAAGAGAAGAAAGACTCTTACTTTGGAGAGTGAGCCTTGACTCTAGCAAGAGGGAATGTAGTGACTAAGCAAAGGAAGAGTGAAAATGGGAGTTGGGTGTGGAAAATTGGGAGGGATTTAGGGGGATATAAATAGGGATTTTAAGGGGTGTTTGGCCTTTAAGCTTGTGCTACAGTTATACAACTGACTGACACTTTTTTTTAGGCTGTTGAGGGGACCAAAAACTGCCTTAGAGAGGAACCATTTAATAATGAGTTTTGATTTAAATTTTTTTGAGTTTTTGGTGGTGGGAAATATTGAGGGTCATTTGCACTTTTGCTATCTTTTCTTTTTGGTAAAAAAAAATATATATAAACTATCGTAAATGGTATGTATATATTCTCCGTTATATTTTTGAGATATTAATGTTTTTGCTGTCCAAAATCTAGAATATATATACCCTTTATACTAACAGACATACACATATCATAATCTTATTCACTGATCGATATTTATTAAATATTGGATCGACGAATAAAATTGAGTCACGCGTCCCTATTTAGTCTTTCGTTAAAGTGAAGTGAAGGGCATAAATGCTCTAATTTTTTGATGGCATGGGCATCAATGTCCCAAAAGTATGATGGAAAGTATCAGCATACCATTTACGATAGTATAGGGATATATTTATCATTTTTCCCTTTCTTTTTTGGCTTACCATTTAGTATCTCTGAAATCCACATTAAAGTCCTTCTAAAATTCGAATTTACGCAAGAAAGTCTCATATTAGAGAATTCAGCGCTCTCTAACAAAGACGATTTTATATCTAGAGGGACTCGAATTCAAAAACTCTAGTTAAAGATCAAAGAGTACTTGTCACTCCAGCACAATCCATAGTTCTTGTTGGTGTAGTTTTGCTACTATTTTTGTGGTCTTTAATTTATAATACTTGTTCACTGTATTAAAAATAGATGTTTGTAAAAGTGAACGGAGGGAGTAATTCATTCGTTTCGATTTGTATATCTGTTTTTTACAAGGCATTAAGTTTAAGAAAGTAAAGAAATTTTTGAATTTTGTATTTTTAAACTAACTATATGTAAAAATATATCAACATATCCTTTTATCTTGTGGTGTTAAGTGTGTCATGTGAGAAAAAAAAATAGAATTCAAGAATTGTTAAAAAAAACTAAAAACCTTTATTTAAAACCGATCAAGTAAAGTAAGACAAACAAATTAAAACAAATCATAAATTATGTCTGCATGACTTCAATTTCTAAAAAAAACTTATGTTTCAATATACATAAGTATAATTGCTAAAAAAAACATAAATTAAAGACCAACATATTTGAAGGACAAATATTAAAGACGAATTTATTTCAAGGGTTAAATTAGTCAAATTTTATTAAAAATAAAAGGGAAAAATTCTTTATTTTATTCTGGGCCTGGACAAAATAGGTTTAATGGGCTGAAACCGCGTGAATCTTTGTAGGTTTGTGCTATTTTGTAATAACACCAAAAATTCCCAAAATCCAAGTAGGGTCTTCTGTTTTTTCCTCTGTTTGGTTAAAATTTAAAACGTTTTGAATTTATTTGTTTGATTTTAATTTACTATAAAATTTTATAAAAATAATTTTTAAATATTATAATATTAAATTAAAGACATTAAACAAATCATATGATACTTTTTTTTAAATGTATTTTGAAAATGGAAATAGGATGATAAATTATTTAATAATAAATTTTTATTCTCGTCAAATATTATTTAAGAACGTGTAAATAAAAAATACGATAAGTATTTTGAGATCGGAGAGTACAACCATCTTGGGTTTTGTCCATACAAATTGCTAGTTAAAACTTTAATAATGAGAATAAGTGTTGCATCTGCTACAAAAACTGGAAATTAAATACTATATCAGCTTTTTCAGTTAAAATAAAAAATAGAATAGAATAAATTCTACAGTTTTTTCTAGTGGTTAGGCCATTGATAGCACATTACATTAATTAAAATTGAGTGAATTAAATAGTGAGATTTTTTTTGGTAGTAGAATTTAATAAAAATAATTCACTTAAACACTAGTACAAATTCATATTAATATTATTAGTTTATTGTTTCTCCACATTAAATAGAAGTTTATATGATGGCTGCAAAAGTACATCTAACCTTCCCTACCTACCCAAGTAATAAGCTTTATACACCATAAAAATATTTCATTTAGGTATTTGAATTAATTTTTATATCGATTGAATATTTTTAATTTTAAATAAAATGTGTAAATTAGACAATTTTAATTCAATTTCAAAAGAAAAAATTGTATTTTATTATTCATCTTACATTCTCGTATAAAATGAGACGAATAAATTATTATTTTTAGGTATTTTTTAACTAGGTGGTGTACATTTTTGAGATATTTCAAACAAAGTTGTGATCTATTTAATTATTATATTCCATGAGGTTAGTTGAAATATTAAAAGTGAATCAACTAACCGAAATTATTGGTCTAATCCCATTTTATTAAGTGATTCTAAGAGTATTTCTTATTAAAAAAAATTGTTCGTATAATTGTAGTTATTGTTCCATTAAGTTGTCAATTTAATTGAACTATTAAATTGTTACACTGATTTAATCACTATTAGAAATCGATGATTCAAATTTATGACACTATATAAAATCGATCGATGAAGTGACATTTGACTATTTTAATACCATCAATAATTCAAATTTGTGATCCACTATTATTTCATTTGTGAACTCTTGTGGTCTATCAACTTCTTTTTTAAAAAAAAGTTGCTTCATTTTAAAAATTGAAGTAATTTAATTTTAATTATTTATGAAGGTATAGTACATGTGTGAAATTGATGTATAATTATTGTAATTTAAAAAGGCAACGATTGTTTAAGAAAAAAAGGCCTAAGTCATATATAAGTCCTTAAAGTTGTTCGCACATTTCAGTTAAACATATTAACTTAGGGCAGTACCTATTGAACACTTTAATCTTAACAAATTTATATCTATTAAACACAAAATGAAAATTTGCGGGAATACATAAGTGCGTGTGTCTCAAACATAAATACATAACAGATAGACCAATAAAATGATGACATGTGGTAATTAGAAAAAAAATTAAAGAAAAAAACAAATTATTTTATCAACCCCCATCACTGTTCTTCGTCAAAATTTAATGTCATTGTAAAGCTTTTCACCCATTTTGAATTTTCTTTAATCACTTACTACCATGATTATCTAAAGAAGAATAACGACTTGAATTTTCTTTAATCACTTACTACCATAATTATCTTTAAAGAAATAACGACTTTTGCTTAAAAGAATAATCAATTAATATTATTTTTATAAAAAAAAAATGAAGCTTTGCTAAAACATTTGAGTTTTAGATCTATTAACTTTTAAAAAATTAAGGTAAAAGCAAAAGAAAAATAAAAAAGAGTTAGAGAAAGGAACGCAAGAGTACTTAGAGGATGACTGCAGTGAAGAAGAAGACAAGTTTTTCATTTTATTTTGTTTGATTTTAAAAATTAAGTATATAAGTTGAAAACAAAAAGAAAAAAATAAGATTTTCAATAGCTACATGCGCTCAAGGAGAGTGGAATACACTCATTTTGCCATGTCATCATTTTGTGTCTAATAAAAATAATTTATGAATAAATAAGGTGTTCAATAGGTACAAACCTTAATTAAAGTGTCTAAGTGAAATATGTGGATAACTTTAGATTATAATAGATGACTTAAGCCAGAAAAAAACTTCCATCAAGTCTCGTAAGTCATTCTCTTTATACGTTGAATTGACATATTATAATCTATCCTTTTTTATTTTTTTGGTTGGATTATAAAAGATCACACAAAATCCAAAAACTTATCCTTTTTATTTCTTTTTTTTCTTTTGGTTGGATTATAATAACCTCACATAAATTCCTAGAATTGTCAATTGAATTGCACTTTTCACATTGAGGAAAGATTGTGACCTCAAAAAAAATTGACAACACAATATAAAAAAATAAAATCATAAAGATATATCATGTTGAGTCAGATCGATAAATGAACTTGTATTTAATTATATTTTAAAAAAAATAATATTTACACTAGCTATACTTATATATAACTATAAGATAATTTCATTTTTTACAAAAATAAATAAAAAAATTTTATGATCAAACGAATCGTAGTGATTTTCATAAAATCTGGTTCTTCTGCAAATTGGTGGGGTTGAAAATGACAAGTTGAAAAGTTTGAGGGATTGTGCGGTAATGGAGGAAATTGCACATGCTCTCTATTTGTCTCTTTACTCCAATTTACAAAATTCCATTTGGATTTCTCTTTTTTGCTTTTTTGTTTTCTTCCACCACATACCATGTTAATAGAATCCTATATGAACAAATTAAATCTATTTGGAGCACTTTACGAGAATCTTAGTAATTCAATTGGTTGATCATAGAATTGTCACTTTATTCATAAGAATTAGATTCCTTACTTCTCTTTTTGGTTTCTCACGGTATTTACGTTAAAGTCGAATTAAATTCAGGTTTATATTGGAAAATTTCACGTTGAAGAGGTAAAACACTCACTAACAAAGGAGACTCTGTATTCGAGGAAACTCGAACCTGAGGACCCTGATTAAAGAAGATTCCTCACCATTTATTTTTTCTCCTTTCTAGTTGTGGAGTCAGAATTTTCACTAACGAGGTTTGAAATACGAAAAGTAAACACAGAAACAAATCAAAAGAGATTCAAGATCTACGACTGATTTTAACCATGTATAAGTATTAGTTTGATTTTCTGCTGAAAGGAATCCGAAACTCTTGAGCCCTTACTAGCTCTGCCTCCGCCCCCACCCTAATTCTCCTCCCCTACCTCGAAATGAAACTTTCTGATACAAATCTGAATTAAAATTCCTCTTTAATCCAAATTCCAATCCCAAAATCAACAAACTAAAATAAATAAAGAAGATCATTTCTATGAAATGTCTAATCCTACTTCTAATAACTTGAAGTAAGTCCTTCAATGCAAATTAAAGTTTCGGCCTAACAAATCTTTAAGGGATTTGGACTTCATTAAAACTACTAATTCATATTCGCATCAAGTGAGACTCATTTAATAGAAAATCGCGCATAAAAAAAATCGCTTGCTATGTAAAATTTGTGATTGAATAAGGCATTTATCGTAATAATTTTTCAAATTTTGTGTGATATTAGTTAAACAAAGGCATAACAATGATAATTCAAAACGTTAATAAAGAATAATTGACACCTTCTCAAATTTTAGGTCATCTAGCATGAATAAGTATTATCTATACCATAAAAAAAAATATAAACTTTACTGTTAGGATCGAATTCACACACACACACTTGATGAATGAAGAACACAAAAACTTTCGAGAGAGAAAGATAAGAGATCTAGAGACATAAAGAGAGAAACCAATATTTCGTGGTAACATCCCATGAGTAAATTTAATTCAGAGTATTTTAGGTTGAATCGCGAGAACATTAATATATGACAGTACATTAAATATTAATCAGGCTCCACAACCTAACATTTATCGCATCCCTCTACACACCATGTTAATAAAAATTGACAAAAGCTTTCTAACAATTAAGTGATATTTCTGTTTAAGGTAAAAAAAAGAATGAAGCAAAGAGTAAATATTTACAAAAATGAAAGGACAGGAGGGTTGACTATTACTAAAATATTATTCACCTAAATGGAAATAATTTAATTATTTTATTACCATATGATAAAATGACATTATTTTTTAAAAAAAAATGAGTCAAGGGCAATTTTTTTTTTTTTTTTAGGTTTGTGAGGTCCAAAAATTTGTACCAAATATATACAGCAGAATTATCAATTGTAAGATTACCTTTTTTCGTTTAGGCAATTCACTACTGATAACTGTTTTTTCCACAGTATGTTTTTTTGTCTTTATTTGGAAAATTAATTCTGCACCGTTGATTTCAAATATATTTTATTCTCTTGACCTTGTGAGGTCTGATCACAATCCAACACTATCTTTTTTCGATTTTCGATCCGATATTTAATATCAAATTGATTTTATATTTATGCTAAAAAATTTATATCGTGAGCAAATTTCAAATATAATTGTTCTTTTAACCATGAAGTCTGATCATAATTTTATTACTATCTTTTTAAATTTGATTTTTTATCCTGACTTTTCATACTTTATTTTGAAGCTTTATTAGTTTGAATTTACGTCGAGTAAATTTTAAACATACTTTGTTTTTCTGTTCGTGATTAAAATCTAACACTATTTTTTTTTTCTTGATTCATTCTCGACTAATTTAAATTCGCGATAAAAAATTCTCTTGCTGATAAAATGCTCCCAACCAAACGCATTATTTCCAAAGTTAAAATTCAAGACTTCTAATTAAAGAACAACATCTCAAAATTATCGATCCACCGCAATTTTGGTAGATCTTGGATTTTCACTTCCTTTTTAAAATTTCATTCCAACATTTCACTGTTTTTTTCCCCTATAAAAATGTAAGATTTTTCTTCTCTTACTTTATGATTCTCTTTAACTAAAAGTCAAATGCCTTAATCATTTACTCTTTTGAATTATAAATCCTAACCCCCTTCATTCTTGTACTTTTCTTAATAATCATCATTTTATTGTGGAAGTTTAAGTACTTAACTCATAATTAATTGTAGTATGTGTGTGAATGATTTGTGTTTTTGTCTGTTTTAACGGAAAGAATCATCTTACTAATCAATAATTAACTTTTTGGTTAGTCTTCTAAGTATTTCGGCCGGTTTATTATTTTTAATTAAAGATTTTAATTTTTGGAATCGACCATAGTTTTAAGACAAAATTAAAAGTCTATCCTATTTTTTTATTTTATTTTAAGAAAAATTCCAAAACCTATATTATATTTTTATGGAATAAACATTGTAATATATTTTTCTAATGGACCATAATATGACAATTAATTTTTAACTTCTTAAAAGCAAAAATAAATTTAAACAGACAGTAAACTACCAAATAAGGGTTCAATAAGAGTTATTATTGACAGAAAGACCTTGTTTTGATCCCGTAGAATGAATGAGAAAAGCAGAATTCTCAGATATCAAAAGTAAATTAAATTTTTATGACGAAAGTGAAACAATTTTATTCTATTTTTTTAAAAATATCTACTCTCAAAATTTATAGTCAACTGAATTCAAAGTCGAGTCAAAAACTTTTTTTAATATTAGAGTAGTATACTTTTTTTAAAAAGGCCAACTTGAAAGCATTGAATTTTTTTATAGGTGTCTACTAATGGCATATTTTCCTCAAAGAATAATGAAGGTTAGGTATACCCTATTATTTGCTATGCAACTTCTCATTAAAAAATGTTGAAGATTAATTAAAGTCCATAATTTAAAATGCACAACAAAAATAATTAGAACGATTGGCCTTATAACTCTTGATTACTCTTGTTGCTAAAGATTCTGAAATTTTTATTACTCCCTCCGTCCCATTTTATGTGACACATTTCCTTTTTGATCAGTTCAAAAAAAAAAATCGCATTTCTTTATATGGTAAGTATTTAAAGGTACAATTCCTCTTTTACCCTTGTTGGTCCCATTTAAGTACTATAATACATTTATGAGGAGAGAAAGGTGTGTTAACTCTTTGAAGGGCAATTTGGTAAACATTTCAAAGTCTTCATTATTTTTTAACCTCCACGCCCGATCAAATGTTGCCACATAAAATGGGACAGAGGGAGTTATTTTTTTTTTAAAAAAAAGAGGTTAAGTTTTTCAATAGTTAAAAGGAGTTGGTTTTCATATACAAATATTTTCATAGTTAAATTTCATGCATAACTCAATTTCAAAAGTTAGCTCAACAAATAATGATCGTCTGAAATCATATTAGTAATACAATCTCCTTTCCCGAAACTAGGACTCAACACTCCACCCCTCCCCCTCAAAAACAAAGTCAGAACTAGAAGTTTGGAGATTTTAAATTTTACTCCTAGAGTAGAAGAGAAAATCTTCCCTAGCTCCCCTCCTACACACCTAAGACGATACAATATAATATAGTAGCAGAACATCGAGTAATCAAACAATCAATCAGAAATAATCTGGTTCTAGTATCATGATCGATAAGGAGATAAAAATTGATTTAGTCCCCAATCTAAGACCATATTAAGAGTCTACTTTCCTCTCAACAACTAATATGAGACTCAACTTTATGACATAAATTTAAATTGATCATGTAAGTGGACTTCAAATATGAAATAATTATGCAACAAAGAAATGTGATTATTACATTTTTATTTATACTATAAATTATTGCTTGTGAGGCACTAAAAAACAAACATGCTTCTAGTAAAACGAAAGATAAAAGATAATCTAGACTAAATCTTTTATTATTAAGTCTAGCAATTTTATTTTTTTAAAAAATGGGCTTACCATCTTGAGAAGATAAAACTTTACCGTAAAAAGCAAGAGAACACACTCACATAATGCTCAGATGTTTGTTTAGTTCATAATTAGTCATGCATGCTTAATTATTATTATCATATATCCATATCAAATCCACAAATATATGGTATATATTTAAATACACATAATTCTAAATTAATTAAAGTATATATATAACCAATTTATTCAGCCACTCAATTATAATAAATTATTTATTAATTTTTTTCTATAAAAACTTGATATAAATAAATATTTATTTCGAAGATGTCTACATCCTGAGGAAAAAGCAAAAATAAAATATTTGCTTAAGATATAAAAACATAGCGTCATCAGTGGGATTGCATTGCCTAGAAAAGTGAGAGTAGACTGTAATCTTTTTCATTTTCTTTAATAGATTTGCTTTACTTTTTTGCTTTTTTTTAATAACAACCTAAAACCCCTAGCTTTAACTACCTTATTTAAACCGTTGGATTTTTAAATTATATTTTTATTTTTTTGTATTCAAACACAAAACAACCTTGAAATTAAAGCATTTTCAACTACCAACTTTTTAAACATTTGGTGGGAAAATTCTTTTAAAATATAAACTTACTTTTGTCCCCCCACAAAAGAATAAAATTCCCTCTAAAATATTTTATATTTTTCTCACTTTTGATTATGTGATGAGTAATGCTTTAGGCTTTAGCTAAGCCAGAACATATGTAGTGTGTAAAGTGGCAAGTTTGATTGTATTTTAAATATATTTTGGAGATATGTTGGAAAAAAATATATTTTTGAGTAATTTTGATTTTTAAAATTTATAAAAATTGAATATTTTGTCTCCGTCAAATATAATAAGCTCGGATTAGTGTATCTAACATAAACTAGAATCAGAAAGACCCAGTTAAATCGTAGTGTCTGTTATTTTTATTTTTTTGTCTATTTTTAGAGGTTGGTGTAGCTTATTTATTTGGTGTTTATTTGAGGATTCTAGTTCTAACATGCGACCTTTTCGATGTGTCGATTTTCGATAGATATGGTTGGTTTATATCGAGATGTCCACCTTTCGTTCAGAATTGAAGTTTTCTCTTTCTGTCAGAAAACGAGTTTTTCTTTTGATAAAACATCGAGAAAGCACACTACTGTTTTCTTGATTCATTATTTCCCATCTATGAAAGGAATTCAATTTGACATGATCTTACGTACGAATCGATCATATTATTAACGGGGATTCATCAATTAAGATTTGAGGTCATACCTTGATACGTGTGCCTTACAGTTATCTAAATAAAAATTAATTAGCTATCAATCATATTTATTTTATATGTTAAACGACTTTACACTATCGATAGAGAAAATTTATCCATAAAATCTAACACTAGGAGTTTTTTAATAAAAATAATATTTGGCATAGACCAAAGTTTGGGGACAAACCAAATCATATCCAACTGAAATAATTGATTGGTGTTTTGGTAGATAATCTTTTATTAATCATTGTTAATTAATGACTTTTGTTAATTTTGCCGACATTACAACTAAATTAGTGCATGCATGATTCCTATAGTTATATAATTATCATTTGCTGGCAAACTAAAGTTGATGCTCCATTTTTAAGTTAGCATGCATGAGGGAAAAAGGTAATTATAATTATAAGAATCTTATAACTTTACAATAAAAGTTGAAGTGTTATGTAAGTTATACTTATTAAATAGAGGTTTTTATTCTTTATTTGGTTAAAATTTGGAGTCATAATTTTTGCTCTTAAGTACAAGCCAGGAATGTAAATACTTATTAATTAACCTTGAATTAGAAGAAAAATGAAATGAATATAATTATACAATTGCGTAAAGGAATTGTCTAATCAATGAATTGAATCATATAATTACTAAATTTATTTTTAATATAAGCACTTTTAGTCCCTCAAATATTGCGTTTTGTCCTTGTAGCTTATGATTTGGTACATAACCATGAATTATTTCGTATTCGAATGTGGATTTAATTAATCGACAGCCTCTCCAACTTGATAGTAAATTTATTTATACGCTCAAATTATTACTATCTGCTATGATTGAATATCTGGACACATGAAGAGTGATTCTATTAGACAAATCTGACTTAAAATTTAGGAAAAATTTATGTGCGTGTTCTCAAGCGTTCCTTAAAGTATGTATATAAGTTATGTACATAAAATGTGTAACCTTTTTTTACTATACACATCAACCTCAATCGAAACATGCTCGGCTTTAACAACTAATTGAGCTAGACTAATGTGCATATACAATGACATAGTTTAAGTGATTAATTTACCGATGTAATGAATATTTGAGAATATGATTCTGAAAATATCTAATAAAAATATTTTATCACGTATGATATTGAAAACGATGCTAACTAGATAATATTTATTGATACTTGAAAAGTCGGTTCAAGTATATTTCTTGGGTCCATTAATAAGATTAGGTCAAAGATTTACCAAGACGTATATGGAATGGACTATTAATATTCCAATTAGCAATTTATGTGCTTTTTTTCTTCTTTATATGGTCCTTCATTGAAAATTCAGAAATAAAACAGACATTAATGGCTAATTTAAGTACTTTTATCAATTAAAGAAATATAAAATAATAAGATAAAAATTATTTAATCATTATAATCACACACAAAAAGGAGTAATATGTACGTAATCAAATTTGCTACTTCTTTCACCTATCGATAAAAAAATATATTTAAAAAATTAACTTATTAAAATTGACTTAAAAATATTTTCTTCCACTTATCGCATCAAATTTATTGAATAAAAAATATCATCCTTAACGTATTAGATATAATTTAGTAATATTTTTTTCTACTTATTGGACCAAATTTTATCCTAATATTTTTTAGCTTAAAAATTAAAATTATTGGTTCATTAACGACACAATTACATGGCTTTTAATTAAATTTTGGTATTTATATAATTTACACTTTAATTTCAAAAAGCCTTTATTTTGTTGGTCCATGTAATAGTCTGACCCAATCAATACTATTGGTTCACATAAATATTTTGACCTAATAGAAATTAATTTAAAACAGGGCTGAAAAATAATTTTATTATTTAGTTTTTTTAATTATATAAAATGAATTTTTAGATTGTGATTAGAATGGGTCAGAATTTTATGTAGATCAACAATAAAGATTAGAAACAATGTGTTTGATTAAAAATATTAAATCTTACAAAATTGTAGTGTGGTTAGAATTTCTTATTGATCAATAATAAAGACAATCTGTTAAATCAAATTTTAATTTAATTTTATAAAAAAAATTTAGTCTGATAAATGAAAGAAATGCATTTTTAAGTCGTTTCTAATATGCTAAAGAATTTTTTTCTATTTAATAAGTAGAACCATAGAAGAATAAGCAAATTTTAATTTAATAGTTTTTTTTTTTAATTGAATAGATAGAAAGTGAATATTTTTCATACATTAAATATATTTTTAACCATTCTCATTTTGAAATAAATGTGTGAGATAAACATTTAAAAGATTTTTCTACCAATACTATAGCTGAAGAATTTTCCATGTCTGCCATGACATAAAAGATAAAAGAAAAAGAGGCAATCATTAAGTTGTAGAATATATGGTGATGGAGATATACACGTGAAGTGAAGAATTATTAATCCCAACATATATTACGATGAGATGACTGACATTTCTTCGTCTTTAATTAGAAACATCAGATTTAAATTTTTTTAAAAAAAACTTATTGATCATATCTTATAATTTAATTAAACTGAAATATAAATATCAAACATCAGACAAAAACGAAATAACTCTCAACTTGCACCTTCACTTTTCATGCTACATTTTGTCTACCAAAAGTTATAAGCAACTACTAGTAAAATTCTTTTCTATTTGTTTTTGGTTGCCACCTAAACAATTCAAAACTTTGTAATAAAAATAATAACTTAATCCATTATAAATATTTTATATGTACACAATACACACATCATTACTTATTTTATTTATTAAAGTTGATAACAACCTAGCTAGCTCTCACTCAAAGATATCTCAACAAGTATATGCACATGGGATGAGTGGCCCAAATTTTGACTAAGTGTGGAAGCATCAATTCTCTATAATAAATTTGATTTTGGCATCACCCCTACAAAGAGGAAATATATAGCAATAGATGTCTAACAAAAAGTTCAAACTACTATTATTAATGGATTAATGCAAGACTCACACATTCATGACACAAATAAAGCACTAACATTAAGCAATACCCAACTTGTTTGACATTATAACTTGATGAGAACTTTTCAAATGATTGCGATAAGATAATTCTGTTACATGTATCGGATTAGCAGTTGATTCAGAACTTAAACGTTATAAATTTTGAATAGAATTAAAAGATAATAATTTTGATCGATCTTATACTTCTTTATGTGCATATCTATAGGGGCTCAACTAGAAGAGGTAGATTCTGTTTATGTGCACAAAAACTCATTGTCACATCTTACACTACTAACTCACTTTAAAAATTTCTACGAAACTTGTCTAGTTTTTTACTTGAACAATGATGATATTTGAAGTAAGAAAAGAGAACAGGAGCTATGTTTCAGTAAACATATGTTGAAAGTTAAGATAGAAAGTTCACACACCTGATAATTCAAGTAAAAGAACTCGGAAAATCAAAAGGAGTACTTAATGTTTGAGAACAGTTTTTCACATGTATGGGCCAGCATGTTTGAGCCCACTAGTAAGTCAATTTAATTTGAATGGATTTTCTTGCCCTTTTTTGTTTGATCAATAGCAACAACACAAAGGACCCATTCACATGCTACACCAAACATTATTAACACCATCAAGAAAAAGAGCTTTCTTAGTGTACTTAGCTCAATGTCCACAATAACTATTCCTATCTAATGTTCAAACCATAACTTAACAACCCTTCCCCTCCATTTATTTCGTAATCTTCTGATATTTGAAATTTACTGATTAGAGTATTCAGTATTAGAGTTCATAAAGAATTTGAAACGTTCAATTAAGAAGAAGTGACTCTTATTGTCCGAGAAAAAGGGGGCGAGTGTACATTAGGCTATGTGCAACAAACAAAGTACAAGGATAACACCGTACTCTCATAGTCCTCAATCGACAAATCTGGATCGACGGAAACTCACTCGATCTGCACGTCTACAGGGCACCATACTGACTTTTATATTTACCCATCACACTCCTTTGGAGGGTTCTTTCCCCAAAAGCAGATCGTTAAAATATACTTTTCTCATGAATCGAAAAAAATATCAAATATGTTGATACCTTTGGTTAGTCAAACATTGTTACTATACCGAGATTTGACTGTATTTTATTGTAAAAATAGTATCGTGTCAATTTTGTGTATTTATTTTCACTCTGTGGGGGTCCAATGCTGCTTTGTTTTGACCTATCAGTAAAGATATTTGTTTCAATCAAAGAATTTAATTCAAATGTCAATCTCATATACTGTACTACTTACCTTAAAGAAGGAAAACCCTATTTTTATACCTCAATCTTTTCTTTAATTCTTTTGTCTATAATTTCTTTAAATTTTTTTTTTGAAAAATTGATATAAATAACGCTCATCAAAATAATTATCGATAAATGTTTATATAGATTTAACATATGATTTACATATAGATTAATAAATATATATCAAATATGTTACTTTCCCATTAATTTAAGAATTGAACTATTTGGACCACAATATCATATGGGCCATTTAAGCTTCAATATCACATTTATAACGCTGACAACAACCTTGTACAAGAATGAATTACTTATCATATAGTATTTTCTCTATTTTCTTTTTATTTTTTGGATTTCTCTTACATATAGTGACAATATAAATATTACACAATAAAGGTAATTTAACATGTTGTAGAAATTTATTTGCCTTTAGTTTTCAAGTCATTAATGTTATTTAATAGGTGCTATAGTTAGTTGAGAATATGTTTTAGTCATGTTAGTACAATAATTTTAGATTTTTAAAATTTTTTTTTACTCTATTAGATTTTTTCATTCCAATAATATAGAGAACTTATGGTATTTTTTTATTTTTATTTTGTATAGTGTTCGGCTATGATGAATTCAAAATTAAGAAACAAGATCAGTAAGAATTCATAAAGTCGATTTCAATCGTCAGATTTTTTTTCTTCAAAAAGAATAATTTAACAACGGAACTGGCCCATCAGAGTCGAAGAACCAATATGTTTCTTAAGAAGTTTCAACCTTTCAATATATTATCCATTGCTTGATTATTAAGCTTTTATTCATTGCCTTAAAATTTACATGAGGAATAATTGGAGGAATCCTATGTTATATTGAAGAAGAATTCAAAGGGGTCTTTTCAAATAATAATTAAAAAGAAATATTGTTATGTCCCAAAGCTAATCATATATATATATATATATTTGTTCCAAAATGTGTTGAGGACCATTTTACTAAATATTGAAAAAGAAAGATAAATAAGTAGTTATAGTGGTATTTTCATTAATTTATCATGATGGAATATGACAAGGTTGTGAGAACATGCTAAAGAGAAGGTGCAAATTTTGTCAATTTTTTTTTCTTTTTTTTAAAAAAAGAGAATTATTTGGCTAAGCAATAATGTAGAATTGAGATTGAAGTAAAAATAGACTAAAGGATGTATTTGTGTCCTGTTTATTTTCTTTAGATACTTTGTATTTAAAAATTATTGATTTGACATATTTAAATTAAGGATCAGTAAAACTATAAGCGTTTTTAGAAGTTCTACATTACTAGGATAACTAAAATTTTAAGGCGATGTAATGCTAGCGACAATAGATTCGTTATTTTAAATTTTCATATCACTTTTACAAATAAAATTCATGAAAACACAATCATTCAATCGTACCATTTAATAGTGATACAAGAGAAACTCTTTTCGGCCCAAATAATGATTGTTGTTTAGTTATTTTTGACAAAGCTTAAGCCCAACTTGAAAAAAAGTGGCAAGGTTGAACTTTGGAATTCGACTTGGCATAAAAAATTGGGGAACTTTCATATGTACCCAATTAAAAATAGCCTAATTATTCTTCATAGCTATAGTTTAATAATTATAATTCGTAGCTACATGTTATATGGAGGAGAGAGGCGAGCGATACTGGAAGAGAGAGGCGAGAGAGAGGGGGAAAACAGTGGGAGAAAAATAAATCATATATGAATATTGGCTGGAAAATTGTATATTATACATATGTATTTGTATATATGGCAAGCGAGATTGGGAGATGGAGGAGAGAGGCGAGCGAGAGTGGGAGAGAGGTGAATTGTATATTATATAATTGTATATTATACATATGCATGTAGGGGTGGACATTCGGTATTTCGGTTCGTTTCGGGGTTTTTTTTTCGGTTTTCGTTTTTTGTAAATTGTTATTTCGATTTTTTTAATGGGCCTGCTTAGTTGGGCTTTTAAAAATTTACAAATTTTTTTGTTTGATTTTCAGCTTAATGGGCTAAAAATAGTTATATCAAAAAGTCTTTTACTTTTTAATTTTTTATTTTAAATTATAATATTTATTATTTAATATTAATAATTAATATAATATAAATATATATTATAATATAATATATTTCGGTAAACCGAAATACCGAATTACACAAAATCACATACCGAAAATCGAACCGAAATACCGAAAAATACAAAAACATATACCGAATACCGAACCGATAACCGAAAAACCGAAACCGAAATATCAAAAAAATTCGGTTCGGTACGATATTTCGGTTTTCCGGTGTTTATGCCCAGCCCTATATGCATGTGTATATACGGCAAGCGAGATTGGGAGAGAGGAAAGAGACGAGCGAGATTGGGAAAGGGAGGAGAGAGACGAGAGAGAGAGAGGGGGAGAGAGGTGAATTATATATATATATATATATATATATATATTTTGTATATTCTGGCTAATCATACATATACAAACGTGATTAACTTTAGCAAATTATAACTATGATGAGCATTTAAATTTGCTTAACCGCGTAATTTATAGAGGTTATTATTGAACGGAGGCAACAATTAAAACATTTTCAAGTAATACTATTCTTAGGCTTTAAGGATTCATAAATTATAAATCAATCATCCAGAGATAAAACTTATTTTTTTCATATTAAAAAAAACTAATGCGAGCATTAACAATCTATTACTTAATTTAATTTAAACCAGCCAAATCAAGTTTAAATACTCGATGTGGTAGCCTCTTCTTCCGCCTTCTTTGCTTTCATTCTTTCTTTTAGTTCTTTGATATATTCTCTCATCACATGCATCCAATCGTTGAGATCTTCAAGCTTAATCATGTCAATAGAAAATTCTCCTTTCATATTATGCAGTTGAATCAACATCTCTTTGCGGTTGTTCTCCTCCGTTAGCTTTCGAAGTTGTTCCTTTTTCTCATTTATTAATTGTTGGAGAATTTCTCCTATTGTCCCACTGGTTTCAAATTGCTCATGCATAGGCAACTTTTTAAATTTTTCAAAGGTTTTAATGGCACCAACATAATCTGGATATACTATAGGTTTTTTGTGACAATCATTATAGAAGACAGCAGCAATCTCAACCCCATCAAAGACACTGAGTTTTTGAACTATTTTGAATAACTCTTTTTGTGATTTTTGGTTTTTTTCGATGCTCATTTTCTTTGTAGTAACTAAAAGAAAGAGGAAAATGTATTTGATTAGATATGATGGGTCATCAAATGGCATTGTTGTTTGTGTGTTTTTTTTTTTTTTTGCCTAGAATTGACTTCTATTTATAGGCCAAGTTTAGATTTTATAAATCTTTGAATAAGTTTTGAATTGGAAAATTCGTAATTGTCATACCTAAATCATTTTGGAGTAGAATTAAATTATGATAGATTTGATGCCAACTTGAATTTTAAATCTAAAGAGGCGCGTAAACAAAGCGGGATATTTTATGTCACGCGGGTGAAGCGAAAATTTTGAAGTATGGGTCGGTTTAGGGGTGTCAAAAAATGAAGCCAAACATAGATAACCCGCTCAACCCGTCCAGAATTTTAAGGGTTGGGCTTAAGATAATTTGAATTGAGTTCAATCTCAACCCATTCAAGCTTAATCCATTTGAAGAGAATTATCGATTGAGCCCAATTCAATCTCCAATTTCAACCGGTTTTAAAACTTTTTATTAAGATATGTTCCTATATTGAAGGTATGAATTATTATCTATTTAACATCTTTTAGGATTTATCCATCCATTTATTATTTTTTTAACGAAAAATTCTTGAGCGAAAATTCAAATTGTGATTATAAAAGTTAAATATCAATATGTTAAATTATTGAGATTAATGGGGTCAAATTGCGCGTGAAGATTCAATTCATTTTTTTAACCCATTTGAGCCCAAAGTAAACTTGGGCGGGTCAAGACCCAAACTGATTTCTATTCAACCCATTGTAATATTTATTTTCAATCCAACCCGCCTATTTGACACCCCTAGGTCGGTTCATATGTCCCATAATTTATGTTAATAATTTGTACGACGAATTTCTTACTGTTATTTTTCACTACAATGATTTTCTAGAAGCTTGAAAAAAAGAAGGAAACTATTAATCCAAACTAAATGACGTAATCATATTTTGATATAATTATACCCCATATCAAACTGTGGCTATTTCGCCTCTCTCCTTGGTGAATCTCGCTCGCCACTCTCAGCGGTCTCTCTATTGCCTCTCTCGTTTTTATACAAACACAAATGTATAAAATGTGTTTGTGTTTGTATAAAGCGAGAGAAAATTATATATATACACATATTTTCGTTCCACTCTCTCCCCTCTCCCAGTTCTCACTCGACTCTCTCACTTTATACAAACACGAACGTATACATTGCGTTTGTATATGTATAAAGCGAGAGAAAATTGTATATATAAATGTAAATACATATGTTTTTGTCCTATACACTTATGATTATACAAATGCATTTTTCTCTGCCCAGATTTATTTTGTCTTTCTCTCTTTTCTTAGTTTATACAAACACAAATTATGCAATTGATTTTTTTGTCTATGTATACCGAAATAAATTATACAATTGTTTCTTTTGTATATATGTATAGCAAAATATACATATTAATAGTCATAGCAAATATAAAATTGCTATGGACGCAACTATGCAAACTATAGTTATAACATACAAATATAATTTTTGTTTTTGCTATAATTCAATGGGGTAAGGGTCATGTAGGTTTTTCCTTTGTTTTTTAATTGGAAAAATTGCATGAATTGATATATTTTAATAAATAATTAATGATTTTAGCGATATTTTTTATTATTACTATATATAGCAATACTATGTTAAATTTGCAATATGTATGCATGCAATATATATGAATTCTAATTGTTTTTTGAAATATACTATGTTTGTTTGGTAAAAATTTGATACATTTGTATTATAAGTGTATTAAAATGTGTGATAAATGTATTATCCGTTATTGAAACTTGTATTATATGTGAATAATAAATTGTTCTTTGCAATATGTATTAAACTTATATTATAAATGAATTAAAAGTAATCAAGTAAAAAAACAATGTTATTACTATAAATAGTAAATATTTTTTATTATAGTATATTTATGTAAGTTTTCCTTTTTTAATTTTATTATTTTAGATATATATTTTTTAAAAGAAAAAGTATGCAACTATTTTTAGGCTAGAAATTGCCCTTTAGCAAGTATTCTTGCGAGACCAATACGAGAAAGTCTTAATCATAATAAATCAACAACTACTTTTGTTAAATAATTTCACAAAAAAATATATTTCAATAACAATTGAGTAGTCAGAAATGCAAAGTTTAACTAACACTATCTAAATTTATGCATAGCCTTGTATAATTTTACACTACAAAAATCATTATAACACCATGTCAAGTTAAGAGTCCACATGTAAATGAATTGATTAATTTTATATATTACCACAAAATTTCGATACGGTATACGATATTTCAATATTTATTTTATACATACTAAATATAGTTATCAAATACCAAAAAAAATTTAAGTCTTTTGAAATACCATAATATCAATAGTGCGATATAAAAAAAAACAAATTTTGGTATGATATTCGATATTTAACATACCATACCCACACCTAGATGGAGCAATTCAAAGAGAGATCTTAAACCTTACAGGGAGTAAGTCATTTATTTGGTTTCCCATTCAACATTCATACCCACATTAGAGTCCAACTAATCCGAATTTGAGCCTCATTCTTAAGAAAAGCACTCCCTACCAATTTTCATACCCAAGGCTCGAACCCAAATTTCTAATTAATTGAGGGACAACTTCATAATTTTTAGTTGGAAAAACACTTGAGCTAACAGAGAGAGTTGAACAATATTTACCAAAAGATGTTTTCCTTCATACCAAACACATCCTTAAGTTCACAAAAACATAAAATACAGTTAAGGATATAAATAATCAAAATACATCCCAGGCCAGAAAAATTCATCCTTCAAAATGCATAGAAACATGCAAAAATACAAATATACAAAGCTTTAGACTTTACTACTTTTCAAGTAAACCATCACAAGACACTTTTTTTCAATGCCTACAACTTGCAAATAACAATTTCCCACATATATTGGTTCAATGATCAAAGATCAGTTAAAAACTTACACAAAAGATGCCAATTTGTTTGAATCCTTTTTTAAGTGCATACACAATTTCCACCACATTACATTTTACAACATGATTAAGCCACTAAAGATTCTAATTCAATAAACAGGAGAAGTTAAGACGATTAGGACACCAACCACGAAAGGCCACGGACATCAGCCTGCAATTATATACAAAATTCAGTTGTTACTTCAGCCCGGAACCTGCTGATGCTTTTGAAGATCCCACCATTGCATGATCAACTGATCCAATGAAAAGCTGTGACGAAAATGTATTAGTTTTTCTTAATTTACCAGGAAAATCCTTGCCTGAATCACCTTTCAAAGAAAGATTTTTCCTAATTCGGTTCTTGTTTAGTGAGAGCATAGTGCCACGAGATGGACCATGCAAAGCCCCCTCGACACAATCTCCAGAATGGGCACAACCCCAAGGCTTGGATGGTCCTTCTTCACTGAATGGTTTAAGCCTAGGAAAGAACTTGGAGAAAACTCGCTGCTCTGGAGAACTACCTTCTTCAAGCTTGGCACAGATTGGGCATGGAGGATCACTTTTACATGATTTTGGTGTAGCTTGCTCCAAACATTCAGCATGAAATACATGGCGGCATGAAAGGACCCCAGCAACTGGCATATCTCCACTTCTCACAATTCGTCGGGAACTCCAAGGCGATCTTTGTGAAAGAAACCTCTCGCATAACCCACATCTGAAACCATCTGAAGGGTTACAAGGTTTACTTAGGAAGTCAGATTGAAAAGATTCAGAAGCCTCTGTTAAGTCAAGACTGCCACTAGCACTGCTCAAGCGGTGTTTATCTCTTTGTGATGTTGAGGCATCAAATTCGAGAAAACCTGCTGAGAGGCTGTCAATAGCTTCTCTTCTAGGTGTTGTTTCAGTTGGAAATGACAGAGGATGTATGGGTTTTGACATAAAGAAACGGCGACTCGGGAAGCTACGATAAGATGAATGGGACTTGGTGATTGAATCACAGTCACTACTGTCAGATCGGGATGAAGTTGAGCCTCTGCCATCCCTAGCAATTGATGCTCCCTGTCAAGAAATTTATTGTCATAAGAAAGCTGTATTTAGCTTACAAACTTCAAAAGAAAGGAGTTAGTGGAGAAAAGCAAAGACAGATGCATACCTCCATTGTGGGTGAAAATGAAAATGGCCTCGTAATTGCATCTACCAAGCAAAAAATACAGCAAAATAATCAGTACAGCAAAATATCCAGAATGGTGACATTCATGACAAAGCATTGGTTGAAACCAAAATGCCAAATGTGCCAGGAGCAGCAACAGAATTGATTCTTTAAGCATATCAACTTGCTAACTTTGACTGTGCTTAACATGAAGTGACCATTAATTTAGACATCACCAAAGTCCGAAGGGGAGAGCACGCTCGCAATAACTGTAATGAAAGCATAATTCAATATCATATGGAGATGGATCGGCTTTTTTATGTTGTTTGATGTTGGTTACTCTGGTCTCGCTTTTTTTTTAAGCAAGTACTCTCCTCTCTTTTTTTTTTTACATCAAGATCCTAAGATTGTGGATAATGATTCTTCATCTCTACCGAAAATACTAAACTAGAATTTGAACTCTAGATGCCGCCTCCCACAAATCTTGTATAGCAATGCATTGCCCTTGAACCAAAGCCCAGGGGGCATTGGTAAGTGTTCTTTAACTAAACATTTTGGTTTTTTAAGCATACTATGACTCATGAAATAGATTAAATATGTCACTTAAAAGAGTTTTTTTTAAGGTAAATATAGTACTTAAGAGGTTGTCACTTTATTTGATGTAATGGCCAAACATCTCTCGAGGTCTCCAAGGTTTCATCTCACCGCTACTGTGTCGGATACAAATTCGACATTTCTGCCACATTATCTACCCTTGATATTCTATATGCCTATGCATTCATTAGATTCATGTGTTCCTTAAAAGATTTACATGATATTTCTAGTGTCTTCCTTACTTAAGTTACGATTCATAAAATGATGTTAAAGATATATGAATAGCTAATCATCCAGAGATTTGGTTTGATATTTCAAGCTACTGAGCCACAAATATTATAGGCTATTGAGCCACAGATTATGATTTGACATCATAGGTTATTGAGCCAAAGATTGGATTTGATATTTTAGGCTATTGAGCTACAGATATTATAGGCTATTGAGCCACAGATTATGATTTGATAGCATAGACCACTGAGCTATATATTATAACTTGACAGAAGGGCCAATGAGGCACACATTTGATTCTATAATAGGGCCACAACTGTCAAGTTATACAATATATGTTCTGAGAGCACCCTTAGATATTGAGAGGGTGTTGCCAAAAGAATCCAACACCTAAGTCTACATACATTGGTGTAAAGAGTCGTAATGGCGAGTAGACAGTAACTTTGGTTTGGATTCTTTCAGTTAGGATACTGATTATGCTTATGTCATATACAAACAGCATCGGACCCACACAGCATCTTGGTATGTCGGCTCAGCCATTCAGATGTTGATTGAATGCATGCAGTACACATGGTGAATTATCATGTATGCTTCATGAGCTATGACAGTGACTAAGATCTCCCCATGAGAAATATATCTGTTTCCAAAGACTAAAGTATGATGTTTCCAGAAAAGTTATATTTATGATTTAAGATCAAAGTATGAAGTTACATAAAAGCTCTGTGTATGTTCAAAATTATAGATTTCAAGTACTACAAAAAGCATTTCCACATAAAGCATTTACAGTTACATTTGCTTATGATATTCAAGGTATTACTTTGAAGTCTAGGATACTCTTATGTTTTCTTAGATGCATTATAGATTGTGGTACTTCATTCTCTTTCATATGCCTTTGGTGAGTCCCACTACTATTCAGGGCCTTTATCATGTTTCATGCTATGTACATAGATAGATTGGCCTTTTGGGTATGCCAAGGCATAGTCCCAAAACTTTTTCAGTTCATGTCATGAAGTAGAGGCTTCATTGACTAGTATGTTCAGGTCATGATCATGTATTTTCGGTAAATCTCTAGTATTGCCCTATGTATTTTGGGTAATTCATAGACCTAGTTATTTTGTTTTGGGGTTCCATATGTATAAAAGAAGTACTTGCTCGTATACGTTGAATTCTGAGGCATTGTGTATATTCTTTTCATTTATGCCTAGCACATACAATCATGTAAAGCTGATTCGCTCGATCAAATCAAGGCATGGTCTACCTCACATAGGTTTAGGGCATGACAGAAATGCACTACTTGTGTCAATTCACCCAACCAAACGATGGAATTCTCTGTTAATATGTTAGAACTACTTGTCCTTCTAACCGCATCCCAATTTATCACCCTGAACAGCAAAGCTTATTACCTCAAAAATTCAGATCAGCTAACACAAAATTGCTACCTTATTTCAGCATCAATTAGACATCATGGAAAGAATTACCAACCAGTCAAACACTTTTTGTCCAACTACGACTTTCTAACTATTATCTTAAACTAACCTACATTCAATATCATAAACAAATTGTACATTTTTCATTAACTTTAAATGAAGAAAATCTGTTCATGAACTGCACCAAAAACTCAATTAAAGAGCACATAAAAACTCGACAAAGGGGCTGCAGAATACAAAAATTAGTTCTGCACAGGCATTGCGCCTCCTACCATGGCTATGCACCGATGGCTAACCCCCATCTCATTGATTATACAATATACAATTTGCTTACGAAGGTCCAGCCCAAGATAATTAGAGACTCAAAGGTACATACTAACACATCGATGAGACTAATGATGGGAATACACCCTTTTTTTTTCAAGTACAACATTCTAATTATTATCTTAAACAGACCTAATTCCAATATCATCAACAAATAGTACATTTTTTCCTTCAACTTTAAACTAAGAAAATCAGCTCATGAACTGCACCAAAACCCCAACTAAAGAGCACATAAAAATACGACAAAGGAGCTGCAGGATACCAAAATTAGTTAAGCACGGAGATTCTGAATATTTATGCATTTGAGAGTTTAGACCGACACCAAGTCAAAATTACCTTAAATTACAGTGTCTCATAGAAAATCCCCATTTACGAGCAATACAGAATAGCAGAAACAGACAAATGAGAACCTTATATCAAACTCCACACAAATCACATCCAAAATTAAGTATGTACATATATATGATAAAACAATCAGCTGATTATTCAGTCAACATAAATGAAGCTAGTAATGGAGAAAGCAAGTAGTACATGAAAGTAAGAGATCAAAACCCAACTAAGCATCCTTGGAAGTCATTCTATACAAAAAAAGAGGATGCAAAATCAGTATGCTTACCCCTTCTTGAAGTACCAAAATCATCAATGTTGATTTCTTGTATAGCTGGTGGAGTCCACTGTTGTGCCGGAGAGATGTCCGATGGGCTACTACAGTATGCACCAACACCATCTGATATGACATATTGGTGATTGGCCAATTGGTTCCCCCTCACCCAACTTCTACTATCTCTACTGTTTGATGAAGCAGAAGATCCATACAATTGAACTCCATCATTAGAGCCAAAGGATAATGTTTCAGGTTGGAAGCGGAAATCCCATCTGGATGGTGCTGGGGAGAAGCTTGAATTAGTCCGCCAGTAAGGCTCATGTGGCCCCATGGACCATTCTCCACTAGCTGCATTGGACCCATGTGGCCTTGCAGCCACACAACAAAGGGACCCCGTCTTAGCTATGTTTCACAAGACTCACAAGTATTATGTTGGTACTTGCTTCTCTCAATTCTCAATTCTCAATTCTCAATTTTCAGAATAAAGAGCAACTCTAGTAACTACTCCATTCAGTTTCAGCAACACAACAAAGGGAACACGATTTAACAATGCTCGCCAGCTCTCAATTTTCAGCGTAAAGGGGGCAACTCTAGTAACTACTCCATCTCTTCACGTATTTACCAAGAGAGTGAGTTTTCCCCTCACTGCTTAGGACTACTTCAAGTGTCCTTGTGAACTGCACCTGGTATGTGCATATACCAATTATATACAACAATTCCACTGAAAAGCATACAAGCATGACATGATTAGGTCTCCAAGGAATTCAGACAAAACTGAACTACATGGATGCAAGAAAATACCATGCAGGTAAAGTTGATAACAGTGTCATCCTTCACTAGCTTGATAATCACCAATAAACATTCATAAAACGGAAAAGGTCAGGACACAATATAGATAGTTAACAGGCTGGACTAGAAAAAGGAAAAACATTAAGTGCAACAAACATAGCAAAATAAATATAAGTAACACGAAGGTGCATAAGCAAGAAATGGCATACAGAACTGTTATTCAAGGCGACACAACAAAGCAAGAAATGGCATAAAAAACTGTTCTTCAAGGTGACACACGAAGCCACTGAAGCTTTCTCCCTATGGTCAATGTTGAGGAGCTATATGGGTCCAATTCACACCAGAAGGAAGGTCATCATAATTGTTACATTCTTCCAAAAAAATGTGAGCAACTTCGTAACTAAAATCACTATTGAGGTATATTATACTTAGCATGATTACGCATAACTTTTATCTCTGTTACAATTGTGAGTTGTACTCTGTCACTTCACTCAATTAATCAACAACTACACCCAAATCCTAAATTGATCAAGCCCAGCAAAATCCATCATTTCACTCAAACACAAGTTGGAAGAGAGAAACTGAAGAAAACAAATGCTAGTCTATTTGGTCCTCAAGCCATTCCTTTTTTCATTTTTGTTCACAAGCAGTGCATACAAACATTAAACAGTAAACAACTTTCATCAAAGGAAACACAATCATTACAAGTCAACCATGAAAACCACAACTACATAAAAATCCATCAAAACAAAGAGTTAAAGTGAAGGTAAATGCCAAGCCACTCAAAAACCAAAATCATAACCTTATAATAACATTATTATTAGAAACCCCACATGTAAAAACCAAAACCCAGCTCCAAAAACACCTCAAAAACTGATCTTGATCATCAAACACCAAAGGAAAAGAAAAGAAAACATAAAGACACAATTTTTACTCGAAATGAAATTCCCAAAACCCCAAAATCAAGATTAGAGATATGTGTTCATTGAAGTGAAAAATTGGACATAGAAATACAGTAAAGCTAAAAGGGTGTTGAGGGAAGCTTACAGATGTTTGAATTATTGGAGTGAAGAGACTGAAAATGAACTTTGAAGGAATAAAAATGTCTGCTTTGCAAATGTTAATAAAAACCCTAACTTCTCGCTGATACTGTATTATTTTATTTTGTGTTTCTTTTTCCTATGCAGTCCTTCATTTACTACTTTATTCATTTGGGTGTCCCTAGTTTTATGATTTGCACTTATGCCCCTTTTCGATAACAGTGATATACTCGATATAATTTTGCAAATGAGATTGAGAGAAAATTAAGAGTTTATAATCATACTCTTATCGTGTGAAGAATCAAAGCTAGAATGAGGGGGAAAAGTTATACGTATTAACTTTGTTAGATGACTAATTGAGTTTAAAAATAAAATCGACTTCATTTATGTATTTTTATCAAATACTAATTATTCAATTTTTATAGAGTTGCACCAACCTTACCACAAGAACAAGAATTATGAAATAACATTTTTTAAAGAAAAGCAGGGTTATTAGTCTTATTTTCAATACGTTCTTGGACTATTTTAAAGCAATATAAATACAATATTATATGTTGTGATATTCTGAAAATAATATGTACATTGTTTTGACATGTGAGAAGTTTGATTATCCAAACGTATTGTCTCTTATCTACATGAAAATCGAACTAAATTTATTTTAATTTAAATTAAAAATGTATATCTTTAAATATATTTCATCCTCTTTAATTTGAAGAACTCTATCTAAAGCTTTAATTCAGAAGAAAAGATAACAAAATTTGAAATTAAAATATTAAAAAGATACAATTAGATTGCAAATTGTGCTCATATTAATCACAACTTTACAAAGATAAAAGTATAATCAACTTTACAAAGATAAAAGTATAATCTATCACTTATTTAATTCCATCTTTCATAAATTTCAATTGCAAAATTTTATATCTGTATATCTTTTTTTATTATTGATATGAGAGACACATAAAAATACATATCACAAAAACTAATTTGTTATAAATATTAGATACAATTTTACTATCGAAAATTACCATATATTACATACATATGAATATGTCCCACTCGTGTGTGGTATATATATATATATATATATATATATTATTTAGTATAAAGAGAATCAAAGTGGATTTGGGCTCATCTATTGATTGCTTTCATGCTTGAAATTTGAGTTTTTAATTGGACATTTATTTGTGACTTAAGTGGGTTTGATAATTTGAACTTGCGTCAATTTATATATTTGCACTACCTTAAGTACTAAGTTATTTTTCAATGATTTATTTTGAATTGGAGTTTAATTATAGAGCAACTTTCATATATAATAAAAGCGAATTTTATATTTGTATGATATAGCAAGAATCAATTATATAATTCGCTATGCATATACAAAAGAAAGCAGTTGTATACAAATCAATTGTATAATTTGTGTATGTATAAAACGAGAAAGAAAGAAAGACACAAGAAAATTTGGCAGGAGAATATTTATATTGTATAAGTATAAGTGTATATGACGAAGATATATGTATTTGTATGTGTATATACAATTTTCTATCGCTTTACACAAACAGAAACACAATTTATACATTTCGTTTCTGTTTGTATAAGCGATAGAGGCGAGGGTAGCGAGCGAGATCTGGGAGAGGGGAGAGAGGGGAACGAAAATATATGTATATTACAATTTTTTCTCGCTTTATACAAATACAAAACACATTTTATACATTTGTGTTTATATAAAAGTGAGATGGAGCGAGCGAGAGAGGGAGAGTGGCGAGCGAGAGTTTGAGGGAGAGAGGCGACTGACAAACAATTTGCTACACGACACAATTAAATCAAAGTGTGGTTATAATATTTAATTTGATTTATTAGTTTGTCATTATATACAATTTTCCCTTAATTATATATACAATATTATAGGCAAGTCCAACAAGATATCATCCCTTGTTCGTCATAGAAAATCTTTTATCATTTCTGTTAATATAATAATAGTGTCCCGCCATCGTCAAATTTTTTATCCATCTCTTATTTTCTCGTATCTTAATTAATTCAACAAGATATATATTATCTCTCATCAATACAAATATTAAAAAATTTGAATCTGTCTCTCACTATACATAATGCTTGAACACATAAAAAGTAAAAAAAGACTTCGTTACGAAATATAATTTTGGTAATGATTGTATAATATTGAAGGGTAATTTATAGAAATCACTAACTTAAAAGTTAATTATTTGGATTCATGCTAATTTGTAATATAACAAATCTTACCAAATTTTGGACTTCAAATACATGTTTGTGGTGTGTCTAGAATCATGTATCTCATATACATGTGGTCAAAATTATTTGTAATTTATTCTGTATACACTATATCCAAGTGGATTCACATGTATCTTACTCTCTTACTCGTCATTCTCCTATCTCGCTCACCACTCTCTTTTCTTACTTGCCTCTCTCCATAAATATGATAACCAAGATAATTGTATCTAGTGTCCATATACATATATCTAGTGTGATTTACTTGTATATGTTGATCTCGCTGGCCTCTTTCCCTAATTTGATATATATTTGTAGCAAAAATATACATGTAGGTGTATTCAAATTGAAGTCCAGTATAAAAATTCCAAATTATAGGAAGAATTATTGAATAAACAAATCAGTTGTGGGGAATCTAATTTGACAACTTGCATTGCAAATAAGATATACTTTGGATTAAATGGATACATGGTGTATTTATATGAAAAATAGTAATGATATATGGACTCATATCCCTCAAACAAATTGTAATTGGTAGCGGAGGAAATCTAATTCTATGAAAACAGAGCATGATTGATTGGTATAGAGATGAATTATACTTTTTAACCGAGAGTGATTGAATATTCAGGGAAAGTTATTACAACTTAATAGAGACCTTTGAGAGAGTAAAGGGATTCGATCTGGTATCGAGCTTGATTCTATTATATACACAAAGATTCATATTATAACTGACAACCTAAGATAGACCGTTGTCAAAAGAGAAAATGAACAAGCTGCATATTTCATTTGCCTTTTTTAACATGTTGTCTGTAAAGCGGAATCTCAACGACATCTATTTTTAAAATGCAGATGAACAACAACAGTGCAAGAAGAGTTAGGAAGATGGACACATTGAATGCAAAAGTACTGGGTGCAACCACATTTAAGTTGGATGAAAGCGCGCCATTGAAGACAATTCATAAAGAAGTCGACTAACAACAATTTCCGGAGGGCAATGATCCCCTGCACATGAAAGATAAGAAATCGTAAGCAATTCAATGAAGTAAATGTAAAAAACAGAGTATTGCACAAATACAGAAATTCATCATTGAAATAATTAAACAAGTAAAATACTCTAGAAAAGTTCGAAAGTTCAGTAGTTTAATTCAGCAAATCAGTAACTAGCTAGTTATTTTTCTTACTGATTCTCAAACTCGAAATGACTAATATATCAGTTATGATTTCTCTGAAGTGCTCTTTACATGTAAATACTGATTATCCATGATTAACCAAAAACATAAAATATACTAGAAATTGATAACTTATTCAAATATTTTACTTTGTTACAAAATCTCTTTGATAGTGATGGGCTAATATTTTCTCTAGTGTATAATGATTTATGTATATCATTGTTAGGCCTCATTAGGGCCTTAGGTACAACACTTCTAGTAAGACCATCTATGGTCAAAAAGCTTTTTACAGCCAAACCCTAGAAGCTTCCTCCATTTGGCAAATTTCTTTATATTTTCAGCAGTATTTAGTACTTTGAACACAACAGACCCACGGATTTCTGCTTTCATAGAACACTGTAATTTTCTTGTTTTCTCTCTCTCCATTTTTTTTTTTGTGTTTATAGATTCTTTGTGCTTTTTATGCAAAATTAACAAGATTAATCATTTACCCTTTTTTCTAATCTTGGCAGTGATACAGGTTTGCTAGACAAACCAAAGGTGAGACCTTTATGTTTTTTTTTTGGTTGCTGTTTTTGTTCTTTTGATTCTAGAGAAGTATAGGAAGAACTGAAGTTTTTTTTATTTTGGGGGCTAAAATTGTATCTGGATTTGTTTGTTTTTTTGGGTGAAGTTGGCTACTTTGATGGGAATTATGGAGTGGTAGAGATTGTATTCCTACAAGGGTATTCAATTTTAATCATGAATTTGGTTTTCTGTGTAAAAAAGAGGAGAATTGTGGTGTGTGTGAAAATTGCTTCTGTGTCTGTTTTTTTTTTTGTTTGTAAAGTTGATTGCTTTGAAGAAAATTATGTAGACCTAGGGTTTTTATTGCAGTAAGAGAGGGTCTTTAATCTGACTCATGTAACAAGATTCATCCTTTACCCTTTTCTCAAATCTTGGCAGTGATACAGGTTTACTAGTCAAACAAAAGGTGAGACCTTTATGTTTTTTTTTGGTTGCTTTTTTTGTTCTTTTGATTCTGGAGAAGTGTAGTGAAGAACTGAAGTTTTTTTATTTTGGGGGCTTTTTTTTTTGGTAAAGTTGGCTACTTTGATGGGAATTATGGAGTGGTAGAGATTGTATTCCTACAAGGGTATTCAATTTCAATCATGAATTTGGTTTTCTGTGTTAAAAGGAGGAGAAATATGGTGTGTCCGAAAATTGCTTGTGTGTCTTTTTTTTTTTTGTAAAGTTGATTGCTTTGAAGTAAATTATGTAGTGCTAGAGATTTTATTGCAGTAAGAGAGGGTCTTTAATCTCAAACATTTAATTTGTATGTGTGTGAACTTGCAATTTGTTGCTTGGGTGATTGCAAGAGCTTTAAGAATTAGGAAGCAAAGGAGGTTCAACATCTATTGTGTATATAAAAAAGATAATCTTAATCATGTAGTGATAGTGTAATTTTTCTTTCCTACCTGGCTCAGACCCTTGAGAGTTGTTGGGTATTTTGTCATTGGTAAGTTTTAAAGGAAAATAGAAGTCTTGGGTGAGCGAAAATTGCTTCTTTGATTTGAGGTTGTCAGGTTGATCACTTTAAAGGAAAATCTGGACTGCTAGAGAAAACAGGGTCTTCAATCATTTTGGATTTTTTTCTGTGATTTTGTGTCACAACTTCCTTGGTTGGTTGGTAAAGCCTTTACTTGGTCTTATGGTTACTGAGTGAAGCAATATTGCTTTACTGGGAAATTGATATTGCATTTGATGTTATTTGTACTACTTCGAATTGTGCCTTATTTCTAGGTTATGTTGTTTGTATGTTCCACCTCATGACATTCATTCTATGTAAATAACACTTCATGAGTTAGTTTGTTTCTGATCCAAGTTGATGCTGAGTATTTGGTTTGTAGGGTGGCACATTCAGCTCCTTGACATGGCAGGCCAGAGGAATAACTACGGTAAGAGAATGCAATCGGAATCCGACTATTCCAGGAGTGATGGAAGTAAGAGGAGGACTCCAACTGATGAGAAGGAATCAAATTCCATTGGACCAGAGGATACTGTTTTTCGTTATTTATGCCCCACAGGAAAAATTGGAAGTATCATTGGAGTTGGTGGGGACATTGCAAAACAATTGAGGACTGAAACTAATTCAAAGATTAGGATTAGTGAGACCATACCTGGCTGCGAGGAGCGTGTTGTAACTATTTATAGTGGAAGTGAAGAAACTAATATCTCTGAAGATACTGGTGACCTGATTTCACCTGCTCAAGATGCTCTATTTAGGGTGCATGACAGAGTCCTTGCTGAAGAGCTGCGTATGGGCGAAGATCTGGAGGATCATCAGATTACTGTAAGGATGATTGTCCCATCAGATCAGATAGGTTGTGTGATAGGGAAAGCTGGACAAGTGATCCAGAATTTACGAAGTGAAACAGGTGCGCAGATTCGGGTGTTAAGCAGTGAGCACTTGCCCCCTTGTGCTCTAAACTCGGATGAGCTTCTCCAGGTAGTAGCAGGGTCCTGCTCATAATACTTCTGAGTATAGTTTATGTTTACCGTAATTCTGTGTTATCTCTTAGTTTTTTAGATAAGTAGAAGCATTCATTATGCATTTACTCTAGAGTACTTTCAGGCATGTATGGTTTAATTTACCTGATGTAATTTCATCAGAATTTTAAGTGCGAGCACTTTCCCTGATCGTATTTGATTTTGTACCTGGTGGAATTGTTGCGATCAGTGCAAGCTGGCGTAGACACCATGCCATATAAAAAAAGGAAATTGCTTCACAAAATATAATAGGTAGCTAGATATGAGATTTTCGAGCTTGATTAAAAAAAATGATTTTTTTTTTTTTTTACATTTTCCAGCCTTGGTGCCTCTCGCAATGAAGAGCTTGTTCCTATGCTGGCTGATTGCCTGGTTTAGCTTGTCAACCAATTTATCAATATGTTACTTCCAAACTTTTCGATTAGATTCTAGATTTCCTGTTGGCCTAAGATGAATTTGAATGGGGAATATGTTGCATGGATTGTATGTCAGTGTATAAGTGTGAGTTTTGCAAAAACCTTCAGTTTTAGAAAACTCCTAATTTACCTTAGAAGATCAGTATGTTGGAGTAAAATGAGTTCATCGAGCAGAATTCTTATAAAGGATTCATGCATTGACTGACTAGTTTGAGATTGAGGGATAGTTGATTAGTATGGAGTATAAAACTGCGTGAGCAGAAACTCAAACATGATTCATTTGGTTCCTTTTTTGAGAAGGCAAAGTACATTTTATAAATAAATTAGCACAAAGGAAGTGGGGTTACATCTGACAAATATTTCTAAAAATTAGAAGACATAAAAAGAGTATCCCATCTAATCCTGAAGGGCTTCTAACAAGATTGGTTTGGTTCTTTTAAAGCAGTTTTTTTTTTATCTGTTAGCTATATCCATTTTGTAGGGCATCTATTTGCGAAACTTGATGGTACCAAAAACACTGACTAGGAATAATAAAAGAAATGGACAATCAATCTTTGAGCGAGCAACTGCTGTATTCAAGTTTTATTTGCAAATTCCTCGCAATGCCTTCACTTTTAATGATGTGTATATCTGGTTACATGAAAATATAAATGATGTGTTAAAGAGATTCTTCTTTTATTTTCAGATAACCGGTGAAGTTGCAGTTGTTAAGAGAGCACTTTATCAAGTAGCAGCACGCCTCCATGATAATCCATCAAGGTCCCAACATCAGTTGCTGTCGTCACCCAGCATATATAGGTCTGGTGCTGGACTTGTGAATCCTCATGCTGGTAGCCAAGTCATGGGTGTGACATCATTGATGGGTCCTTACGCAAGTTACAAAAGTGATGGTAGAAGTAGATCTTCTTCTGTAAAGGAGTTTGCAGTTCGTTTGGTTTGTCCAACTGAGAATGTAGGAGCTGTAATTGGCAAAGGTGGAGGCATTATCAAACAGCTAAGACAGGAATCAGGTGCATCTATTAAAGTCGATAGTGCTGCGGCTGAGGGAGATGATTGCATTATATTTGTATCAGCAAAGGAGGTGAGGAACAGTTCTTGGTTATTGAATTCATTATTTGATTGCTAGGACTGAGAATGCTTATCTGTAGCGTTTGTTGCTTATCCAATTGTGATCGCAGACATTTGAAGATCAATCCCCTACCATCGATGCAACAATGCGTTTGCAACCAAGAAGTAGTGAGAAAACTGAAAAAGAATCCGGTGATGCTATTCTTACGACTCGCCTGCTTGTACCTAGTTCACGAGTTGGATGCCTTATTGGTAAAGGTGGTTCCATTATAACTGAGATGCGGAATTCCACAAGGGCAAGCATCCGCGTTCTTTCGAAGGAACATCATCCCAAAGTGGCATCCGTAGATGACGAGATGGTGCAGGTAAACAGGTTTCTATTTTTGTCCTCGTGTAATATTGTATCAGTTGGTTTGTTTAATGCTCATTTCTTGTAGGTTGCGGGTGTGATGTTTGGTTTTAGTGTACTCCCTATGCTGAAATTCTTATGTCATGGTATTGTGTTTTTCTCCTTCAGATTACTGGAGATGCTAATGTTGCTGCCAATGCGTTATTGCAAGTACTTATGCGGTTGAGGGCCAATGCATTTGAGATGGAGGGATCTTTTCCTGCATTTTCTCCTGGCCTTTCTTATGCCCCCATGCCTGCAAGCGTGCCAGATGGCTCAAGATATGGTAACCGTGATAATCGATCACGTCGGCATGGTTATTCATCTTATTCAGGTGGACATGATTACAATGATTTGTCTCCAAGGGATAGTTATGGTGGCTCACAGGTAAATACTCAGTGTTCATCTCTTAGAAGTTAGTTTTATGTTATCTCATTTTTACAGGTAAAGATCAAATCATCTTGTCCTGTTGTTCACATTCTAAATTCTAATTGATGGTTTCTGTATTTTTCCATCTATTTTGCTGCTATCCTTGTATAGCAAACAAAATATGTCAGCAAGTAGACTGAATTCATATTTTTCAGGTTGGTGGTGGAGGCAATTATGCACCATATGGCGTTTATTCCTCTGGGCGACCTAGTAGTTCAGGGTAAAGCATTATCTGACTACACACTTTGAATTAAGGCTATGTTTCCCGCCTATAGTTACAGTCTCTTTCATTTACTGTAAAAAAGGTTTTGTTATTTACTTGTTCTAATCTTTCCAGGGTTTCCAGCCATAATCCTTCTGCCTATGGAAAATCTTATGGATACTAGGGTGTAGAGGGTTATTAGCAGCCGGAGGTACAGAATTTCACCTTTTTTTGGTCTTATACATAAATTAATGGGCATCTCTGTTCTGTACTTCAGTATAGCCTCAAGCACATCTTCCTTTTGATAACTTTGACTAGCCTGAAGCCTGTATTGCATCTCTAATGCTCTTTCTTTTACTTTGCCTTTTCACACTTGCCATCTAAACAGCTATCATCTCCGATGCCTGTTCCAGACCATTGCCCGACCCTATTGACGAAGCCTCCAGCCTAAGAACAGAGGACCAGACGAGCAAGATAGAGAAACTTGTGGCCATCCTTGCCCTAGTATTTCTGTTTCTTAGGTGTTACCAGAATATATATTGTAATGAAACAACACCTCTTAGTCATTGAAGGCCTTTTGTACCCAAAATACCTTTGCTTTAGCGGTATTGTGTAGCAGACTAAGCCATGACAGTTTGATATGGTGGTTCTTCTTTACTTTGTGTTTGTTTGTTTGTGTTCTCAAGTACCTTTGTGACGTAGTGGTGTCACTTTTACTGTTGACCAGTTATGCTACAGGATTGAAACTCTAGTGCTTTCTCTTGCATCGATTTTTTTCATGTTTTCTCGACAGCTTTCCAGTTATTGAACAAAAGTTCAAGAAAGTCAGGTTTCTGCATTTCAGGAGGTAAAAATGTCATGTTTTCTTGACAGCTTTTCAGTTAGTGATCTTGTATATGACATGATTCCTGCTATTGGGTTCTATCCTCGTGAACGGAACCCCTTCTGTTAGTTGCTAGCACAGAGCTTTTAAGAGATCAATCAATAGCTAATTATGATCAAAATTCACATTCACGTTTGCATGCTATGGTATACACTAAGAAGGCAGATTTCTACTTGAGCAGTGTTTAATTTTCTTCTCTTGCTTCTCTAGTGTAGGACGTACTTGAGATTGAGAATTGCTTTTCAGATAGTTGAGTAGGCACGAATATAATTTCAGAGCTTTGCTATATGTGGTAAACCTGTGTCTTATCTTGTTAATATTCATGCTCCCTTGGCCTCAAGGAAATGACGGCGTTCCTTTGGCCTTTAGGAAATGATGGTGTTGGTCACTGCTTGATGTCTGATCATTTTATGTGATCGATTCTGCAGGATTGATAGAAAATTTAGTTCTTATGATAAATTCCAAAGGTAAGTACTTCTCTTTCTTGCAAATGTTATTTCTTACACCGTGAGACGATACATTATTTTGGTAGGAACATACACATCCATCCTACTGTCAAAACATTTCAGGAGGAAAGAAAGCTCTATAACGTGCATTGCCAATTGCTTTTTGCCCTTTGGAGGGCTTCATGAAGGGGTTCCATGTCTACATATGTGTTATTTCATTATTTGAGAATGGATTCTCTTTGCTCTGTGCTGTTTGATAAGAGTTCTGCACTGTACTTTGAAAGCTGGTCGTTTGTGGACGGCTGAGCATAATTACTCTTTACTGTGGCCTTTGAATGGTCCATTCAAAGCATCGATGCAATAGAGTAAAAGCTCACACTGCCCTACTTATAAGGTACTAAGTCATTACTACCAGGAGGTGGGTGGGAACTTGGGATCCTTCCATGTTCGACCGGAGATCACGTTCAAGCCGTGAAAATGGTGGCATGAAGTTGAATTAGTTGGGTCAGTGAGCTTCACAAGTCATTGAAGCGACTTATTCCTGGAAATAAGAAGGCGTTAAAAATAAAGAGTTTGTATTATTGTCATTTCTATTTAGTCCCAACAGGATTCATATGTAAATATACTGGTTTTGTTGAGTTCATGATAAGAGTATTTCATTTTTAATATATATGGTTTTGTTTTGTGGAGTTCATAATAAGAATATTTCATTTTTAATATACATGGTTTTGTTGAGTTAATTCTCATTGTGTATGTTGGGTAGCAATACAGGTCACAATCTCATGTTGCTTCTTTTAGATTGATGGTTGACAAGCATAATGTTTGATGGTTAACGCAAAAAATGTACATTAAACAATGGTAAAAGTATATCATCACGAGAAGTAAAAAAAGAAAAAAAAAGTTGCTAGAAAGTAATCATCGTTTTGCATTATTTTCGATTCGAGTAATACGCCTCGAGTTGGATACATAGATACTTTAACTTAAATGCATATTTAGACATCTTCAACTTGATTTAAATTCGCTTTGTAAATTTAAAGAAATCTAGTTTGTATGGAGATCATAAGTATGAAGTACATGTACAATGTACCAAAAGGAAAAGACATTAATATTGCATAGTGTATGTCTTCAACATTTCATTATATCATGGATCAATGTAGAACTTTTACCACCAAAAAAGTACAATATATCATAGCACAGCCAGACAAGGAAGTTCTCTGAATTTTATGCAAAGGAAATCAGCTCAGTATAGGACAACAAATCTAATCTCAGTACAAAAATTCGCCACACGAGCAATTATTCTCTTTCGTTCCTTCTTTTTTACCTCTATATAAGTAGCTAGCCTGATTTACAACACCACTTTCAGTTCAATTCAGCAGGGAACTTTGATGAGGATGCTCAAGAATGTTTTGGTCCAGCTGCCTCTGATCTAAGACTTATTCTCACCATCCGCTGCTGGTATTCCGCTCTGCTCATCATCTAGCTGGTCAAGATCGTTGTTGCTACCATCTGCTTGCCAGATTTTAATAAAGAGAAAGGGGTTGAGATTTGCTTCCATTATGATCACAGTACAGGAATAGCTTTTAGGTACATACCTTCACCGGCATCTGTCAGTTTAGAAGCTGAGAGACGAGTACGAAGTTGCTGATGTGGTGTCGGCTGTTATCAAAGAACACATAAGCGATGCACTCTTCTTGTGATAATCGAATAAACATTGAACATGTGGCAACTTGATAGTTAACTTCCTTATGTATTTATGCTTCAGGATTTAGTTTGAATAAATAAAAGGAAGATACAACTTCTCCAAAACAAATAGTTGAAAAAAAAAGTAAGCCATTACGAGCAACTATAGAAATTGGAAATGTGTTTCTCAGAGTAATAGGGTAATGCACCTCCAATTTCGGGCGAAGTGCCTCAGCAGGTGTTTTGGCCTTGTGTCCCCCTTGCTGCAATATGATAGAAAATGAAAACATGGTAAAAGATGCTCAAACTTCAACATCAAACTTTAGTTAAAGATTGAAACAGCCAAAGTTGCACTAAAACTGAGTACCTTTCCTAGTGCCCAGTCTGCAGAATCGAAAAAAGCACGTTCATGGTCCTGGAAAATGTTAAAGAGGTTGATTGAAAATTCAATGAGTACAAGAGTTGAAGTAAAACTCAAAACACATAGAGGAAAATAATTTGAGATGCCAAAGAGTTAAAGTATTAACCGAAAATAATCACCTTAGTTATCAATGGAGGTTTCTTTTTCACTAATCCACCATATTTTTTCTTCATTAGTTCCTCCTGCTCCTGGATATATGCAAGGAGGAAATAATTATGCCCCAAATCTCAAGAAAAATTGGCAGAAGTACAGTAAATGTTTCGTGTAGTTGCAGTATATTTAGGTCATTTTCCATAACACTTTCATCAACTTACAGTCTCTACCTCAAGTACCCCCTTATGGCTTATACACTTATAGATGGATATCAGTCCTGTGAATGAAATCTCATTCACATGGTTATATGGCACAGAAAAAGAAACTTACATGGTGACTGGCATTTTTAATGATTTGAGCTGCAAATGGAAGTACATAGGTACTATTTCTAGAAGAAATTTTGGTGCAAATTTGTATTCGCTAATCCCTATCATTTTAATGTATGCTCCATCATTAATTATTATTCTAGAACTTCGAGCGCAAACAAAAGAACTGTTAGGAAAACCTTCAGTATAAAAATGTATTCCCTAATCTGTATCACTTCAACATATGCTTCATCATTCACTAGCACTGCAAAAGCTTTGAGTAAATGATGCATATGAAAATATGTACCGCTAGAGATGGATCTTGGCTTTCTTCTTCTGCACCCTTTGGATCTTCTGCAGGAAGGGCATCATTTACTTCACCTTTAGGAGGATCATTACCAAGGTTTGGTTCCTTGCCACTTTCATCTGAAGGGTTCGACATTTTGAGTGCTTGTTTCTGCAAAAATATATCTGGTTTGGTATCACTCATAGCTAAGTTAAGATACACAGCTGATTTTCCTGACCAAGAAATCTTCGCTTGAAAACATTTCAATGGATACCATAACAAGAAAATCCAAAATATAGGGCATCTTCCAGTTAGATTTTGAATTTAAGGTATTATCTTAAAATTAAACTGATCGCAGAGAGTTCCAATTGATCTACATATCAGAAAACAACCGTAAAGAGACTAAGGATACAAGTAAATGAAACAATCAACTAATCATGAATTATGGCATATGTAATCTTAGTTACGAATAAAATTCAACCGTTAGACATGACAATTAACTGTCCCTGGATAATATAAAACATTCATATAACATCAAGGATCTCGAACACAGAATTCTAAAATCCATAGATCACTGAAACAGATTGCAGTCCACATACACTTAATCACAGTATTGACGGACATTCACTCCACTTAGTCAACACACACAATTAACTATACCCTCAAAGAATCCCTAAAAATGAAGAATAACACATCTAAAGATGAAAAAACTTTAGATACTCCTATTACTCTATAATGTACATCTTCTAGTTCGATACATAAGCCATATCAATACAAAAACAACAAACTTCCGCAGTTGATTGAAACATTGAATTTCCACCAAATCTTACAGTAATACCCCTCTGAATCAATCACCCACTCCAAATGTATGCTGGTTCAATTTTCCCCATCCCCTTCCCCAACAACAACAACAACAACAACAACAAGTTAACTAGTGTAATCTCACGAGTGGGGTCTAAAGAAGATAGAGTGTAAACACACCTCCCCCCTACCCCTACCTCATCGAGATAGCAAGAGAAGGTTTCTGATAGACCCTGAGCTCACTATATCCATCCCCATCCCCGATCCTCGATCCCCGAAATTCGACTGGAAATGAAAACTCGTCAATCATTTTCATTACAAGATACCAATTCTAGCACAGCTTAAACATGCAAAAGAACACAAAGAAGGTAAAACACAGAACTATAAATTCCCAGTTCACGAAATATGAAATAAACACACAGATTCAGCAATTCAAATCAATTTAAACACCAAATCAATCACCAGAACAGTGCCGAATTTGGATCAATACTAAAATCCCATTGATACCCAGAACGCAAATAGTAGATTAACATATGATAAACCAAAAAATGAGGAAAAAATCACAAAAAAGAATCGAACTTGATAGCACAAGAACATGAAATAACTATTGAAAATCGCCACCTTTTAAAAAAATACAACAAAAATAGAACCCAAAAATCCAAGAAAATCAGTTTTCCGATATGGGAAAATGATGATGAAGAAGAAGGGTTACCTGGAATCTGAAGTGAAGGTGGATGAAACCGATGAGTTACCAGAAATATGGAACAGAACGAAAGACGAAGCAAAATAAACTGTAAAATGAAAGAAGAAAAATAAAAAGAAAACAAAAGGTTGCGTTTTCATTGCACTAGAGAATATGGGCCTTCTCATATTGTGGGCCTGGGGCATTTTTGGGCTTTTTCATTGTTTTTGTGGGAAAAGTGCCATGTGGGGGCCACTGTTTAAGTCAGGTTAGACGGACGGCGTTTAGTGTTAGACTAGTTAAGAACTTTCGTAATCAGAAGATGAAAGTTGTGAGAGTGAGGATACTGATAAGGATATGGGGATATGCAACTAGGAGAACTGGTACAAGATAACTAGGAGTGACGTCAATAGAAGAGAAGATACGTTAAATGAGATTTAAATGATTTGAGCATATGAAGAGGAGATGCACAGATATCTCAGTATAAAAGTGTGAGAGGTCGACTATGAATATTTTCAACAGAGTATAAGTAGACAAAAGAATTATGAAGGAGACGTGATTTGACATGCCATGATGCAACTTTAGCTTACCGAGGACATCACCTAAGATAGAAGGTTATGGAGGAAACAGATTAGGATACGAGTTTGGTTTGGTAGTGTACAGTGTTGTCTCACTTATTCTTCTATACTATTTAGTTGTCCTATTAATTGTGGTGTTACTCTTCTAGTTTCTTGTCCTTTGATTTTAGTTATTATTAGTGGATTTTTTACATTTTCATTGTTGTTTTATTTTATTATGACTATTGTTTGATGATTTGACATATTCTCTTTGACATTTTGTCGGGACTTACTCTATTTTTGTTATTTCTTCTTTATACTGCTTTGGTCTACTTTTTCTTTGAGCCGAGGGTTTATTGAAAATAACTTTCTCTATCTCCAAAGCAGTAACAATGTTTGCATAGACTTTACCTTTCTCACTTCATGAGATTATACTGAATATATTATTATGACTATTATTATTTGTTATTGTTTAAATCACACTCTAAATTTATAAAATTTTGAAAGTCTATCCACTTCGAAATAATTTCGATTCGTGATGATGTTGCAAGAATTCATACCTTAAGTTACAAATTAACCACAAATGATTTTAGTTCAACATTTTTCTCATGGCACTTATTTTTCAATTTTCAACAATATAATCCATAACTTAACACACAAATCTACTCTGAGTATGCTCAAATTTGAAATACAAACTACAAATGTAATAAAGAACAATTTATATTCACTATCGTTTCCAAAAATTTGAAATATAAGCTGCAAAATATACCATTTATATTTCAACTAGCTACCCTAAAGATGGGGCTACCTAGTGTAAACTTTACCAAATTATTTTTCATGCCTAGTATTTAAATCCTCTTAATATCTTTGACACAAGTTGCTTTGATTTTTATTTTTATAAGAGCAACATGAACCAATTGATTTGAAATAATGATCATAACTAGCTCACAAACACATACTTGTTAAGTGGGGGTCTAAAATTTTTTTGACTCTCATAACATGCAGCTTATCACGCGGGGTTTCATATAAAATAGGAAAAAAAAGGATAAATATACCATCAAACTATCGAAAATGGTATATATTTTTCATATATATCCTTTATATTAACGGACATAAACGTGTCATAATCTTATTCATCGACCCAACATTTATTGAATATTAGATTGACGGATAAGATTGTGTTGCGTGTCCCTATGTAGTCTTCCGTTAAAGTGAGGGCATATATGCTCTAGTTTTTGGACGATAGGGATACCGGTAATATCCCAAAAGTATGACGGAGATTATCTGCATACCATTTACGATAATTCCGTGATATATTTGTTTTTTTTCTCCTATAATATATCAAAAGCTCTTCTTAATAATTTCTTTTATTATTCAGTAATGTCTGTCTTGCACACATTGATTGCATCATTCTTGATCACATTCAGAAATCCTCTAGACTTCTCATAGCTTATCTATCATTTCCAAAGTGGTATATCCTTTGTATTCTAGTTCATGTGATATATATAGTCTGAATCAATATAAAAAAAATAAAAATAGGTAAATTTTTAAAACATTATAGAACTTTAATATCAAATACTTACACCTCTTGTATCATTAAAAAACATAAATCCTACATTACACATTTACACCCGTTATGATATCTCTATTGTTCAAAAGCATTTAAACCCTCTTATATAATTACCAAAAAAGAGAAATCTATATTATATTAAAATATTATAATTAAATTAAATTACAAATAAATTATGTATTTAAAGTGTAAGAACTAATAAGGTTATAACCAATAGTTGGTAGTTAAGTAATTTGTGTTCATTTCTTATTCTGAGTAGCTATTATTAAAACGATTGTTAAGGTCATTCACTTGATTTCCATTGGCTTAACTATCGATGAATCAAGATCTGCTATGTATTTGTAAAGGCGAAGATATTGGTGGTGGATATGCTAACGATATCGAAAGCAACGTCTGAAATTTAGATTGTTGATCTTTATTATATTATGATGCAAGGAATAGTCAAAATATAAATGAAAACACGTATTTTCTTTTTCCAAGGAATAATTTTTTGTTAAAATTTTGAATTGAAAAAATGAAATTAGACGTTTCACAACAAGAAATTAGATAGATTTTGACCTACTCCATAAACTTAATTTTCTTTGTTTTGTTTCTCCTTGTTAATTAAAAAGTCAACCTATTCATCATTGTACTTCCTAGTATTCTAATTTCTCATCTTTGTTTCTTATGTTCAAGTAGAACTTTGTGCCTAATCCAAAAAACCATTTAGGACCATAACCAATGTTATTAGTATATTATCAATTGACCTAGTATAATAAATCAATGATCATAAAGTATGTTTGCAAAACATTAAAAAAGAAAAAGAAATAGGACAAAGAATGTTGAAGTTTCTATCGGGCACAACCTTTCAATTCCATAAAGTTAAAAGTGACGTATACATACATGCTACCCTTCTCAAATGGATTGCAACGTGTGTCGTTTTAATGTCGCGGTTTCTTGTATATAATGATACATTTTCTTGGAAAAAAAAATGTTTTCAAAGTACATGTTAGGAAGAAAGTAGAGCAGGTAAAAAGTGTAGCAAGTTAATGCAAGACTTAACTACTTTATGGAATATCATGAACCAGAAAGTTGTACATTTCATTGATTAAATAAGCAAAAGCAACAACTAATTATGTGTCATCAAAACCTAATACTATTTGTAACTCTGTTACATGATTTGGTTCACTTGTTAGTATAAATTCGCGGTCGATCACACTTAGCATACAAATCATAACAACAAAATTTCATTTTAGTTTCAAAGTTTGAGCTAAAAGGAAAAAATGAAGGCAGTATCAATTGAAACCGGAGAGGGATCAAAGGCCAAAAGAGTTCATGGAGTGAACAGAGGAATCTCTGTATTTGATCTCGTTTTACGTATCGTTGCACTTGTTGGAACCTTAGCAAGTGCTGTGGCAATGGGTACTGCAGATCAAGCACTTCCATTCAGTACACAGATTGTAAATTTTGAAGCTCAATATGATGATATCGACTCGTTTAAGTAAGCAACATTGCTATCATATTAGTACATGAAACAGAACTGGATAAAGATTAACTAACACATTTTTTTGTTTTGCTTATTCTGATTGAAGGTTCTTTGTGGTTTCGAATTCTATAGTTTGTGTATATCTTGCACTTTCTATCACTATTTCAATCTTTCACATTATCAGAAGTAGAGCAGGAAAGAGCAGAGTTATGCTCATTGTTCTAGACGCGGTAATACATTAGATTTCTACTAAAGTTTTCATATTTAGTACTTTGTTATGAAGTTGTACTGATATGTTTTATACTTTGCGAAAACTTTTTGAAGATAATGCTGGTTTTCCTCACATCTGGAGCATCAGCAGCAGCCGCGATTGTGTATTTGGCACACAATGGCAACACTTCAACTAACTGGTTTTCGATATGCCAACAGTATACAGATTTCTGTCAACGTTCTGCTGGATCCCTTATCGGTTCTTTTGGTGCAATGGCCTTGATGGTTATACTTATAATTTTGTCATCTATCGCGTTATCAAGGCGCTGAAGATGTTGGCTACACTAGCAATTGCTAGCCTTTGTGTGTGTATTGTGTTTGTAAATGTTAGTTTCATCATTTGCATTTCATTGTATCAAGATTTTCATCAGTTGTATCACAAAATGAAAAGATTTCCTCTTTACTACAAGGTTTTCATCTTCAAATATCACGTTTACTCAACTAATAGTTATTCTCTCATAAAGTCGTATGTAATCTTGATTCCAATTTCAGTTTAGTGATCATCAACTCGCAGACCAAACTTATAAATGAACATAAAATTGTATATAATTTCAACATTTCTCGATCAGTTTATTTGTTAAACCAACGCGATTTCTGCTACAACATTCACTCACCTTTGAGCCTGATGATGTTATGCAAGTAATCCCACCAATTCATCAATTGATTTCAACGTCTTCTCATAGAATACACGAGATTCATATACCTTTGGTGTTCGAATGTAGTAATCAAACTGCAAACGAAGAAAATATATAGAAATATCCATAACACTGAATAAAAAACTCGAAAAATTCTGAACAGGGAAATAAGGACAGTTAGTTACCTCAGCCATGTTATCAGTAAGCTCATTGACAGTTCTAATATAAGACTCTTTTCGACTTTCAGGCACCCTGGATAAGGCATTCTTCACGTCCTGTTTAAGATAAGCTGATTTAAGTCGTATATAAAACAATACATACCTCCATGAGTTAGTCTCCAACATCTCTTTAATACTATGTAGTCCATCTGCTGTTTGACGAATTCGTGCTACTGCATCTTCAGGGGACAGTCCAGGCTCAAAGAAATGTTCTCTTAAGAATGATCGAACGCCCCAATTTTCAGCTAATGCTGAAGGGGTGAATTGTAGGCCTAGTGTCAATGGAGTGACTAGAAAAGTCGCGATGAGTTTGCGTCTACATGAGAAGTTTTGTTCATTAGTTGATAAGTTAGATTGGATTTTGGGTAGTGTCTTGCATTGTGTGTGATGAGTTTTGGTTATTTTGGTTTTTGGATGGAACAAAGTTGTAGGATTTGTGAAAGTGGTCATTTTTGTGTTGAAAAAAATCTAAGAAGTGTTTGATGGTTTTTGTGTGTTTTGGATGGATATTAATTGATTTCCCTAAATCCAAAATGGACCTTAGGTTTTGGTGACTTGGCAAATATTTTATCCTCTTTTTTTTTCCCAATAAATTTTGGTGTTGTTGGGTCAATGTTTTAAGAGGGTTTGTTCTAGTTGGCCCAATTGGGTTGGCCTTGGTCACTTTGAAACTAGTTTTACTTGGTTCACATTTTTTCGGAATCAATCAAGACTGAACACTAGTAGCCCTATTTCGTTAACTGGTTGGGATCAATCTTCTATCGGTCGAACAAATTTCTTGTGTCTTTCCCTTGAGGCATTCAATTCTCATATCAAAACAAATTTGAGTTCAACATTGAGATAAGACGAAATTATGATGAAATTTTCAACTATACACTCCTGAAATAAGTTATCACCGTCATAGAGCAGAGTAAAGGTATCAGGATTAGTTATCCCAAAATAAAATAATGAAACTGATAGAAACACCCTTGAAGTCTATGATAATATTTTTCTACACTACAATAAAAATAATTTTTGGCGGTATTAAATATTGACATTGATAAAGAGTGCTAAAGTCTTTACCGGCATTTAGTTAAGTGTCATTAGAACCAATGTTGTTAAAGGCTTTATGGACATATACAAAGAGTGTCAATTGCCGCTAAAAATACATATTCAACGATAATTAATAATTATTTTTGTTATAATGACTGGAGAGTATTTTTATAAACAAATTATATCTCCTTTAAGATTATGAAATACATGTTATTTAGTTTTTGATATAACAAATCAAACCATCAATAAATTATTTTCATGAATAGAGAGAATTAAAGCAATTTAGGCAAAAATAATACATTATTGATTGTGCATGAATAATTGCTTTACAGCTATTAGTATAAGGGTCGTTAATAGTTTGTTTGACTAAATATTTTAAATACAAAAAATGCTTGATCAAACTTTAAACGAAAAACCTAAGTGCTTGTAAATAGTAATGATATTCGTCGAATTATGATATGCGTAAAAATACGTCTTGAAAATATTGGTGAAATATAAATTACTAATAGAAATACTTTTCAAATAATTTAGTTAAACACAAACTGAATCAAAGTACTTTTTCAAAATTATTGGATAAGATGCACTTATCAAATTATAGCTGATCTTAATAAGTATCTTCGTCAAACACGCTATTAAAGACTCCTAAAAAGCATAGAACCTAACGTAAACATATCAACTTACAAACATCGAATGAGTGATTTAGTGGTCAATAAAGTGACTGAGAATCTTGAGATCTTAGGTTTAAAAACTCAGCAGAGACCAGAACTTAATGGACAGAGTTACTTAGTACCTGTTGGTGATAGGAGATGGCAGATATCTCCTGAAACTAGTCGAGGTAATGCGGAAAACTGTCCCTAACATCAAGATTATTATAAAAAAACATATCAATATACAAGTTATCGTTCACACAAAAAATGCCAAGTTTCAAGTGACTCTCTCTCATTTTATCTTGAAAATATAATACTAATTGCCAATTAAGGAAAAAAACATAAAGACCATATTATAATTTTACTAAATAAGTGTGTATATATTTAAGGAGTACCACAGTAGATGCCGTGAACGGCACTAGAAAGTATTACCACATTTGTTACATACATGCATCTAGTCGCAATTCAACAAACATTTTTTCTTTAAATACGAAATTATATGAATAAAAAGACTAATTTTATAAAAGAAAAATTAATGATTCATATAAATTGCTTAGTGAAAAATGTATCGATTTTCGACACGTGTATATGAGCATTCATCACAACACTATAGAAATCAACAAAAAGTTGGCACTACGTTTACCCTCATGTTGTTGGGCTCAATAATATTACTCTCTCCGTTTTAAAAAGAACGATCTTATTTTTTTTTTAGTCTCGTTTCAAAAAGAATGATCTCTTTCTGTTTTGGTACACTTTAACTTTAACTTTCTACGTGACTTGTTTAATACCACAAGATTAAATGACATTTTGATACATTTGACATAATTTTAATTTAGAACCATAAGATTAAAAAATATTCTTTTTCTTTTCTTAAACTCTATTCCAAATCAAATTATGTCATCCTTTTTGAAATGGATGAAATAATATTAATTCTATCATGTTATCAAAAAATGGAATGGTCATAAGGGAGTTTTCTTTCCCTGTTTGGTTATTAATTATTGGGGTATGAATGCCAAGTGATTGTTTGTGCAAAGTCTCTTGTCTATCATGACTAATCTTGATTGGGATATTTTACAAAGTTAGACTTTTTTATAATGATATTATTTTATTGCGGTTAAATAAAAAATCAAAAAAAGACTGTATAATAATGGTGGTGTCATAAAAAAAATCTATATATTGTTCTGATAAGAAAGCGCTCTTACTTTAGTTTGGCAGAATGTAAGTCTCCAAATTTTGATATCATAGATTCAAATAATATAGCGTAAAATAAAAAATATATCGATGCCAATTTCTTATTGACCATTATAAAAAAATAATATTTATAGAGGATGATATCGTAGATTCAAATAATAAAGCATAAAATCAAAAATATATTAATGCTAATTTTTTATCGACCATTATAACAAAATATTACTTATAGAGGATGATTGTTATAGGGGTCAATATAAATGACTATTACTATAATATTTTAAGCCTAAAGTCACACTAAATCAGAACAACATTCGTAAAGTATGCATATCAAATATATTGATCTAAAAGTCTTTAGTATACCAAGTATAATTTATTCAACTATAATGGGTTGTTTTGCTATTTTTGGGGTTATTTTACTAATTTTCTTAATTTAGTATATTGATAATTTTCTTATGAAGAATGTTATTGTGGATCAATTTAACATGGGGATATATATAATCTCTCTTTTCCCTCATAGTGGGATATTTAGATTAACGAGTAGACTAATAGCTTCATATAATAAACACTATTAATATACAAATAATGACATTAATTAATTATTATTAAATCTAATATTATTATTTTTATCTTTTAATATGATTGACTTAATCTATTTCTTATAAATTAAATGGAACAATAAGTTGAGCACGTGTTCAACGATAACTGGTGGAAAAATGTAAATTGTAATTAGTACGCCATTGAAAACATGAGATATTTTTTTAATGAGATAGAGACGATCGCAACTAAAAAAATAGCGAAACTGATCGCAATTTCAAAAATATTTGACCAACCATTCGTGTGGCTAGCTTTAATTTACCACTTGACAGCTGATCAAATGAGAGGGCGCCATCTAAGGGAGGGAGAATTCGTTGATGTTACGATGTTTAAGACAGTTGAAAAAAGCCATAGATGAAAGCAATCGATGCTTTGATTATTCAATCAATATATTACTATCATTATGTGGTTATCGTCATGCTGACAAAAGCAGGAGTTTTGATTAATTTTACTCAGGATTAAATTTTTATTCCGCTTATATATCTCGCTAACTTGATATTGTCATATAAGAAAATTCTCTTTCTGAAGAGTATTTTTATAAGATATTTTTTCCTTCTTTATAATTTATAGTCTATATAAATAAGAATACGTTAGTCAAATATTATTTTTAATTAATATTTTTTTCAAAATATATAAGTAAAATGTGAAACAAATATTTTGAGACGGAAAAAGTACACCGCAACAACACGTAACCAATAGTCCTATATTCCCATATTATTGAGTTCACTCGATCATTTATTTATCAAAAAATGGAAAGGTCAAAAGGGAGTTTTCTTTCCCTTTTTGCGTAATTGACAAGCACAATGTGAACACAATTATATCAAAAATTATATTTGAATGAATTTATAAGTTATAATTTTTTAAAAATATATTTTTTATTTTAATCGCGTTATAAATCAAAACTGTACACACAAAAAAAATAAGTTAATTAAAAAAAATCTTTATTTTTACATTTTGAGACGTGAGTTACTTGTGAACTTTATAGACCAAAAAAAAAACTTGTCAACATTATTTGAGTGCTCGAGTTTGAATAATATGACACATTCTTGAACTCTTTTTTCCGTGTAAATAATATATATAAAAATTATAAATAAATTTATATATCAATCTCTTCATTTTATTATTTTATTCTAGATTATATTTCACTTTTAAAAAAAGTAAATTATATAAAATTTTAACTAATACTAAATTTTAAAAATTTATATTAACATAATATGTATTTCTCTACCGAATAAACCTAAGTGAAATATTTTCATAAAATGCACAAACCTTATTCATTGAACTAAAAGTTTGATCTTATCCAAAAATTTCTTTTTTTGGCAAAAAATAAAATATATCCAAAAAGTTTTAATAAAAACTTTGTCCTATTTAGAAAAAATTTCGGCGGAATATTAGCCGTTAAAAAAGAATAACCACCCCGAATATTATTCGTTTTTCCCAATTTTTCTTTGTTTTATTTAAAATTATTATATTTAATTATAAATCAAAATCCAATAGTTTAAATTTCAATATTGTTTCAAACATACTTTTTAGCTTCATCTTCGTAAATTTTGAATAAAATCTTATTTCCACTATTTCAAAAAAAAAATATAATTAAATATAATTTTTAATTTCAATTATATAAATTTAAATATAATAAATAATAGAAATGTGAAATCTAACGCCTACCAAGTTAATATAATAGTCCAAAAATATCACCATTAAAATGATGGGGATATTTTTATTTTTTTAAAAGAGGCCATGCATGCACCTATCTATTTTTTTCTTCTTCAAAGTGGTTGCAACTTTATATCAAGAGTTTGATTAATATACTAGAGGTCAAAGTTCCGAAATTAAAAATTTCTGATTAAAGATAAAGAGATTTTGATTATTTTGTTATAATAATTTTTTTTATTTTATTTTATTGAAATTAATTTATCGAAAAAATATACTATGAAAATAAGATTTTCACTGAAATACTAAAAGATCTGTTAATTTTTTATGTGAAATATTATTTTTTTTCACTAGTTCAAACAAAATATTTACGTATATAATCACCAAATATTTTTCAATAAAAAGTAGCTATTTTTTTCTCTAGTGGTGATATATGCTCTTCTTATTGCTTTGTTCTTTTTTCCTCATTTATGTGGAATTTTTTAATTTTTGAAAATTGGTCTCTCATTTCCTTGATTAATAATCCTCACTTGAAACACATTCATGTAGTAGAAGAAATTTTAGGTGTCAAATATTATTATATTCATTAACTTCAATATGAATTTAAGTTAGGTAGGGATAATCATACAAAAAGTATCACACTTAAGTCAGCTAAGAGATAATTCATGTAACTTTTTTAATGATAAATATTAATTAATTCTTAATCTAATAAAAATATTTACTAATGAACCAATTGGATAATTCGATTCGATTTTGAATATTATTCGAAAAGTCTTACGTAGGAGTATGATTAATTTTTCTACACAGATTTACATCACATAATTGACTTTTTAAAAATAAGTCTCCTTCAAAAATAATACTAATAAATTAGGTAATTTATTAATAGTAAAATTATTGACATTTCATTGTAGAATTTTTTTTTAAAAAAAATCAAAGATAGACTGCTGAAAAATATTTATTAAAATTTCACAAGTAAATTAGTTTTTTTTTTTTCAAATACAAACTGAGAAACTAAATTCTAAAATAATACAACAACAATTTGTTGCCCTACTACAAGGTTTGTTGCTAATAATACTAATGACATAACATTTAATTATATTTTACAATTGTTGTCATAAACTTTTGATGTCACCTTTTCATCCAATAGCCTTCATATAAATATATTTTCACCCGGCTCATCTGAACCTCTTCGTTGAAAAATATTATATATATTTATCTACATATTGAACCCCTTTGATATAACTGAGAATCTATTTAGAAAATTCTTGATGAAAATTCTGTCTCCGCTACTGGTATTGAAATGTTGGATTCACAAAGAGCGGTTGCTGATAATTGAAGAAAATATTACAATTATTGCTTGTAATATTATTTGTATTTTGTTGTTGTGATGATACTTGATCCACATTACTTGTGTTATTCACATTATTCATTGTGTAACTTTGGTCATCATATAATAAATTGTCACTTAGTAATTGTGGAATTGATCCAAAATAATCCAATTCCAATAGATGTGACAATGAACAAATTCTTGGTAATTTCATTGTTTGTGGTCCACCAACAACTTCAATTTCATTATTTGTAGTACTCACATTTTGTGCCTCTAATTCTTCTTCCTCAACTTTCATCATCTCTATAGTTTTCCCCAAATTTTTCTTCTTATAAATTCTACATAGTACCCAATCATCTAACTGAAAAAAATAGCCAAGAAAAAAAAGAATATTAGCTTAATTCTTCAACAAAAGAAAGAAATAAATCCGAATAATACACCTGATACAAAATAATATTTCTTCTGTCCCAGTTTATATATATATGACTCACTTTCCTTTTTAATCAATCTAAACAAGAATGACACATTTTTATATTAAGTAATAACTTAACTTTGAAATGTCTATTTTGCCCTTATTAAAATAATTTATGGCTATTAGACCACATGTCAAATCACAACTACAGAGAAAATCAACAGATTAACGATAGAATTCATAGCTAATTTCAAATTTTCCTTTTTTTGGAGGTAACTAGTGAAATGATTGTAACTTTTTTTAAAAACAAAAATTAGCGATAGTCAAGTTACTTTTATCGTTAAACAACAATAAAATCCATAGCTAACTCTACTTAAGACATATATTATCGAAAAATCATGTCAGTTACTCACTATTTAGCGACAGATTAACGATGTTAATTCTTACCCTCATAGATCCACTTTGCTTAGATGTTTGAGACTTTGAATCACTCAAACGATATTCATGCATGATCCAATCAGTCTTGACACCTTTTGGTGGTTTGCCTTTGTAAAAAACAAGTGCTTTTTTGATTCCAACATATTTATTTGCACTATAAATTGCTTTATCAGTGCCAGTAGCCTTCCAATAACCAGACACAGCTGCTCTATTTGGCCTAACACCATTTGGATATTTTCTATCTCTAGGGGTAAAAAAATACCACTCATTTTCTCCAAATTCTGCCTTTTCTACACATTTTACAAAAACAAAATAATAATAATAATAATTAATAATCATAAATGATATTTATTCGAATTTAAAACTTCAATAAGATTTTCGAGTATACATATATATGTACTAACCAGGTAATACCCAGGGATCGAACTTGTAGACATCGATTTCGGGGATAATTGAGACAGGGCATGGCCTTGAAGTAGCTTGATATCGAAGATAGTACATGATTAATTCCTCATCTGTTGGATGAAACCTAAATCCAGGAGGAAGATCAGAGCTAATTTTTCCAACCATTTTATACAAAAATATAGAAATAAATAAAATGAAACAATTCTTTTTTTTTTTTTTATAAACAAAGCAAGGAAATTGAGAGAAAATGGAATTTTAGGTTTTTTTTTTTAATTCTATAGGGAGGAAAATGAGAAGTGTGAGTGTTTGAAATGTTTGCAAGGAGAAGGCTGCCCAATTTATAATTGTTGGAGGTTTAAAAAATTTGTCATATTTTGATTTTTCTTTTGACTTGCATACCTAGTATGAGTATATATGTATTTTATTCTTTTTATGCTTTTTAGTTTGCGTCTGATATTTCAAATTATAGTTCGATTAAATTTGAAATCATATAAAAAAGTTTTCACATTAAGAATAAAGTCACTCTGTAATAAAATTTTTGATTAAAAATAAAACAGTATTTAATAGTCCACCGCAACCTTGATCGATGAATATATATGTATATAATTAATATATATTGCAAGCCCATGCTTGTAGGATATTTTAGGCAAAATCACTATCTTATTCTTTCTTCATTCAATGAATAATAACATGGGGTGGAGTTTTGGGGTGGGGGTGGGGTG
>NC_028641.1:2311902-2429684 GCF_001406875.1 Solanum pennellii | reverse complement strand
GGGGTGGGGGTGGGGGGAGAGAGATAAGGTCATTGAGGAGTGGGAATATCCTTTTAGTTCTTATCTTGATTTTCTTGTTTGTGTAACTTTAACAAACTATTATTCTTAGACTCTTTGTAGTCAAAAGTTATGGTCCTAATAAGGACAATAAACAAACAAATTTTGGACCTTTTTTGGTATTATATTGAGTTCTTGGGATTTATTTCCATTTTCCAATTGGCTTTGGTTAGATAGGGATGAAAACTTAATTCACATATGTGGATCCAATTGTCAAAGGTAATAAAATATATGGAAGGGATGCAATCCCCGTCTTTTATTAAATATTTTGAGTTTGAATTTCTGAATATAAGAATATAATTAAAAGCTTTTCAAATAGGAAAGTATTAAAAATATCTCGAAATTTGATATAAATTACTGTTTCAGTTTTGAATTATTGATAGACTTAAAAACACTCATTTACTTGATTAGTCAAACTTAGATACGTTTTCGATTTTTCACCGGACATAGCAAGTGATCTCAAACTTTTGTAAGATCATGAGACTCTTAATAAAAAGTCGAGAGAAGCGTTGAAAACATTCCTAAACTTGACGAGAATTTAGGGGTGTATTTCACTCATGTTACAAGATCATGAGTGTATTTAAGTTCACTTAATCAAGTTAAGGGATGTATTAGGAATAGAATTAATAATTCACGTCGAACTCAATGATATTTCTAATACTTCTCTCATATATTTATTACGTAAAGTAGATCTATGCAATACAAATTTAAATTAATCAGGTGAATTTGTCTAAGTAGTTTGAGTCATTTATTCAATTGGATAAATTAGAACTTAATTAAGAAGATGGCTTAGAATTAGTAGACTTTTTTGCATACCTTTACATACATATAGAACTGACACTATATATATGTGGATTCGATGTTGACTAACATAGAGTCATCACTACATTTGAATACATCCATTCTATATCATAATTATATCATAATTAAAAATTAAAATATGATATATATAATTAAAATTTGAACTTTTTTTATTTATATAGAGATACAAAGTTATCCAAATTCTAGATATAACACTATTTTTAAAAAATTGAGGATATTTGTTGAACATTTCCACTAGGATCATTAAGAACATTTATCTAAAACACTCTCATTTTAATAGTTTGCTTAATAAGTATTACAATCTTAATCACCTAATGTTTTATTTGCTTAAGTTATTATATTATTTTATTGTTATAATTGTTTTAATCTTCATTACATTTAACATTACTTCTTCATTACTGTATTTATTTTATATACTTTACCTTAAGTTAAAATCTGTCGAAAATAGACTCTCAGCATTTCGTAAAGTAAATATAAAATTACATATATAAACATCTCTTTGAAACCTAGAGAGGGTTCACTACATTAAAGAGTAAAATAGTGTTTTCAATAATGCACTACTTTCTTTTTCTTTTTTCTGTTCCATAATAATAGGAACAAACTTATGTGCTCTTGTCAATCTATTTTAAAGATTCATTGTATCATATAAAATATGTTTAATAAACAATGTTACACGTGATTTACAATGTGGTTGTTACAACACACGTTATACATTCATATATATATATATATATATATATATATATATATATAAAATAAAAATTATAATATACTTCGTTCATTTGGTGTTGTTTGTCATGATTTTTATTTTTAAAGTCAAATTATAAAAATACTGACTAACATTTTAAGATATATTTTTTTCATCATATTAATATGTAAAAAATTGCAATTTATAGTACTTTTCATATAGTTTTAGAATATCTATTTTTTTTTGTTTAAAATATGGAATTAATGTGATCTAATTTTTAATTTTGAAAATTAGTTAAATTAACTTTCGAAAAGTGTAACATGACAAACAATACTGAAGGAAGAGAGTATATAGCTAATAATTAAAAAAAATGAATCTTTCGCGTTAGCAAATTGTATGTTAAACGATATTTCAGTGTGAAATGAATGGTCACCATATGTCAAAATATTTTGAGAAACAGATCTAAAATTTATCCATTTACTTTTGACTTAGCTTAACGAATAAATTAAACAAAAAAAATGAAATTATGGTAATCTTAATTAGAATTATTATTAGTAAAAAAATTAATAATTTTGAGTAAATAATCAATTGCCAATAATAGCTAGAAGTTTCCTACTATAGAAAGTGGACAGTTGTCTAATAAAATGAGGTTTAATTAGATAAGATAAGAACTAAAGAAAAATGTAGGTGAGTTAATTACTTGTGGTTCTTATCTAACCACCTCACTAATTAGCCATTAAATTTTAATATTGACCATATATTATATTAATCATGATTTAAAAATATTAATCAGAGTTAGAGATACTTGATTGGCCCATTTATTCCACTACTTATGGAAGCCGTCATTTAAATTGATAATAATAATATTTATTAGATAGGAAAGGTTCGAAGTGTCCATTCAAATTTTTTTCAACAAAAATATATTTTATATATAAATAAATAATTTAGTCATTTTGAATATTTGAAGCTCACTTTAAAATTTCAAGTCTTTTCTCGTCTATTAGTAAAAATTTAATCAATTATAATATTAAGATAAACTATTTATATCATATTTTAAGATATATCGAGTTATTTTTAATGATAAAATATACTATATGATGTTATGATATAATCACGTAGACATGTATGTAGAATAATATAATGTTTTTCTTTTTAAATTCCTTAATTATAAAAAAATATTTGATTTTTTTTAATTTCGAGTTGATATGATCGATCTTTAGCTTCGTTGTTCTATGTACATCTATCTTAGATAATTAATTATTTTATGTTACTCCGATAAACAATGTATAATTATTTAATTAAAACTTTTTGCCTCTAGGTGATGTAGTGATCCAATTTGACCACATGACGTATAGAATCATCTAAATTTAATTATAGTATGTATATAAATGTTTTTTTTATTAAGAATAAAATAATAAATTTATATTAAAGTTCAAATCGAAATATTTAATTTTTATCGTGAACTCAACTTATCAAACTTTTTAATTTCTTTTATTTTTTTAATAATAATTTAACTACACATTTAGGCCAAATTAATCCAATATTTTGATATATTAAACATGTCATATTTCACAAATTAATTTTATCACCCTTATTTCCACTTCTTCTTTTTTCACTTGAGTAATGTAAAATAAAGTTATCACTATTTGTAGGTGCAGCTTTAATTAATTTCACAAATTCAAGTGTCTACGTTTAAACAAAGGTGGAGTAAGAATTATACTTTAAATGAGTTCGAAATATTAAAAAAAAATTATGAAAAATTTAAAATGAGTTCATATCTATTTTATATTCATAAAAAGTAATTTTCATATTTATTAATATCTGTCCTCGCAAACTCCGACCCTACCTATGAGTTTATCATTACATCTACATATAATTAGGGATAACCTAGTGCAATATTTATATTATGATGAGGACTAATAACTAGTCAAAGCCATCAATTAAATTTAATTATTTTGATCAACATGGCTGATAGACTAGTGAGTTCCTTTATTTTTTTTCCCTTTTACTTATTCTTGTTAATACCATTTCAATAATTAATGAATTAATGTTTCATTCATTTTTCTTTAGAAAATAAATAGTCAAAGTAATTATAATCTTTTAATTTTAGCCTTTAGGGGTTGGCTGAAGCTTATCTAAACATTAAGATTAAAATAATTGTCTTGATTATGTGTGCAAAATTTGTCATGGATGATGTCATTTTTTTTTGGTGGCTTAAAAATTTATAGAATTTCAAATATACCCAATATTCATATGAGGATTTAAAAAATATACCATACTATTAAAAGAAAAAAAGAAAAAAAAAGGGGATAATTAGGCCAAATAGAAGCAGAAAATTTGGACAAGTAGAGTGTAATTGGTGAGAAAGAATTATTGTTTCTTTTTAATGTTAGATTAGTTAAAATTCTTCGAAAATATAATCTTAAAAAAAAGATTATTTCTTTTGGATAAGTGAAACGATTTGTGTAATCGAAGTAGAAAAAAAATAAGTTTCACATGCAAGGTGGATTTTGGAGGGTTGCCATTGATCCAGGTGTTCATTCAAATTCTTTCGATATTTTCTTTATGTAAATATAGTTTTGAATTATTTGAACAGATCCCCAGAGATTTAGCTCGATAATTTAAGTGTTCAAAATCTACCTTAACGTTCAAAATTTAAACTTCATGTAGTACATTTTTATTTTTTAAAGTAAAAACTTTCGATTCGCTACTAATCGCAAATAACATTTTATATTTGATCACGTCCTTTCTATCACCAACACATCTTATTTTTATCTCTATCTACTTTATGGTAATTATCTACATTATCTAAAAGAAAATTAAATTAATATATAAAACATAAAAAAGAATAAAATATTATTTATTTTTCTTCGTAGGACTTATTTTACTGGATTATATTATAGAATATAAATATAAATACAAATACATAGATGATAATAACAAATACTATATAAGATGTAGATGTACAAATTGGACCAGCTGACTGTATGCCGCCATACAGATAAATCACAAAACTTTTTTTTATTTTTTTATTTTACAGATATAACACATGTTAAATGTACAAATTACCATTTTCTTGTGATTCAGTCCTTTTTCGAACTCCACACATAGCAAAAATTTAATATACCTAAATTGTTTATAGTTGGCGTATATTATATATCTATCGAATATTATTTTAGCTGACGATTATATAATATAAATCTCAAACTTTTCAACCTTGATTTCTTGCTTTTCAACGGGCCTTTCAGATAATCTTGAAAATGTAATGAACTCAAATAAAGAAATACAGACTCATATAGCTAACCCTAAATTGTTTATAGTTGAGGTATATTATATATCTATCGATTATTATTTTAGCTGACGATTATATAATATAAATGTCAAACTTTTCAGCCTTGATTTCTTGCTTTTCAAAATGGGCCTTTCAGATAATCTTGAAAATGCAATGAAGAAATACAGACTCATATAGCTAACCCTAACTTGTTTAGCATCGACGCACGTAAATGAAGAAGTGCAGATTCATATAACTAACCCTAACTTGTTTAACATCGACGCGATGTTGATGACTAATCTTGACAATAGGCTTTTTAGTTACCAAGCTGAATTAGTATAGTCCTCAATGTTTGTTTCTTCATTATCTTACCATACAATCCCCTTCCCAATTTCATTGCTTTTTCCATCTCTACAATCCCATTCCCATTTTTTCTCTTCAATCCTCTCATTAACAACTTCAGAATTCTCTCATCACTTCCTACTGCATCCACAACACTATCCAACACATTATCCATCAATGGAACTTTACTTCCCCATTTCCTCAACAATCTTTCTGACTCGTAAACTTCTGAGTACACTCGCCAAAATGACGATCTCAAATACCCTTTCCCTTTCCCCCTTACCATCCATCTCCTCATGTTTTCCTCCAATCTATAAACTACACCTCCATTGTCTAGTCCTTTACCAAGAAACATCTCAATTTCCATCATTTCTTGATTTGAACAAACACCCTTTTCAAGATTGCACCTTTTGCATTTACAAACAAAGCCCCAGTTTTTCGCCTTCTCTTCACGGTCTCTAAAGGGTGAAAACACATCAAAATAGGCGAATGTGAGCTCTTCGCCTGCTTTTATGTCTCTAGAAGCATGAATCATCATGTGATCACCAACGTGGGAACGCCTCACGTTGGGATCACATGAATGGTTGATAAATGAAGACAAAATCCAAAGTCCAATCCCATGGACATCACTGTTTTTGCCAAGAACTTTCGCGGAAATCAACTCCTCAACAAGAGAGTTCACATCAAGAATGTTGAGCAATTTTTCCTTATCAATCTTCTTATCATGTAATGTACTACTATCTTCACCCTCAGGCCTAAATAGATCAATGTCAGGAACCTCTAAATCATCCTCATTCTCACCATTTGATAGCTCACAAATCAAATCTCGTGTTCGATTACATTTCTTAACAGATTCCAAGATTCTGTCAATGAAATTCTTCCACATATCTAACTGAGCTTGTTCCTTAGAATCTTGAAAAACAGATTCAGGTACTATAGCTCTTTCAACAGCAACAGCTTTAGTAACTAACAACAAGCTCCCACAATCAAGATTCTTTGTCGCGAACAATCCACGCCCACTGATATCTGATTTCTTAATCTCTATTGAACCAATGTACTCAGCTAGCTCAGGGGGTTTTCCTTGAAACTTATTAAGTACCCAATCAGAGATATCAAAAGCACCAGTTCTTGATAAAAATTCAAACTTTTTACACTTTTCTAAATACCCATTAAGCATTTCAGAATTTTCTAACTCATTGGGATCAAGACTTGCTTTCTTAAAACAATCTAAAGCCAACCCATATTGATTGAGACTTAGCAAAATCTTACCTTTACAAAGCAGAGTCTTGAAATGGGTGTTTCCAATTTGGGAAGCTTCATTACAATCCTGTAAAGCTTGAGGATAATCTTGAAGATTTAGTCGAGCTTCAGCGCGGTTACATAGAGCTAAACAGAGGGATTTTTTGAGTTTTGGGAGGTTATTTGGATCAAGATTTTGATGGGGGTTTGAGATTTGGTCATGACAAAGAGATATTAACTCAGTGTAAACTTCAATGGAGTCTTTCCATTCTTTTCTTAGTAAAAGCTCTGTGGCTTTGGATCTGAGATTTTGTATTCTGTCTTCTTCTTCCTCCATTTTTTTTTCTTCTGCTAGTGAAACAATACTCTCTCCGTTGAAATTATTTGAAAGAGATAGAAATGTAACGGTCGAATTTAGTGCTAACGGCTAAAGTTGCTTTTACTTTCTTTACCAACTTTTCCTTTTTTGGGAGGGAGGGCAAGATCTAGGGTTTTCGAAAATTTAATAACTTTTTTTTTAAATATTTATTTATATTGAGAATTTATTAATCATATAAGAAATTGATGAAGCTCGTAACTTAAAATGAGTTGTTGGTTCAGTGATAAAAAAAGGAACCCTATTTCGGTGCTGGGCATGGAATGAACCCTATTTCCAAAATATTTTGACCAACCAAACCTGAAAAACTATGGTCAAGAGTTCGAATCACATTAAGAGTAAATGAAAAACTATGGTTAAGAGTTTGAGATACCAGCAGTTGTTTTAGATAAAAATATACCTCTTCTTTTGAAAATAAAAAAGGCTAGTGTATTCAGTTTACATCATATACAGCATTCAGCAAATAAACAATGGCACCCCTTTCTTTCTATTGAAAACAAAAGTGCAATCTTCTCAGTTTACATCATATACAGAAAATAAGTGAACTGTTAACTAACTGACTACCTAACCTTCTATAACGAACCAGATCCAACGTCTACTCTTGGATGGCTTTGTCTCTTTCTCATCGCGAAGGATGTGCTAATAAATATTACTAACAGTCTTATGCGTTTAGCATATCGAGTCATTCTAACCACAGGAATCTTCTTGATTTGCACTTACCCTCAGCTTGATTAAATAGCACACAAATGATGGACTGCAAGGAATTTACAGATATTTCTGCACTTGAAAAGAGAAGAAACAGAGACCTCTCTGCAGCCAATGTTTGTTATTACCTTCTTAACGACACATTGCATTTCATCAGTCTGAGGAGTGACGATAAGATTTATGCCACCAATAGACAATATAGATGGAATTGATCACTTTTTCAGAAAGTACATTCCATCTCTGAATTCCAACTTCTCCTCAGCAACTAAACCAGATAAGAAGCTTTGCAGTTGTTGCAGAGATTTGTCATATGTAGGATCAGCAATGCAGAACATCTGCAGCAACAATTAGTACTTTTAATTCTTCGGTATTTCATGGCCTTATGCCACAACATAGTTCCCGGTGCAATTATAAATCTTATGAGTTATAAAGCAAATAATTAATTACCTTGAGAGTATTATGAATACGGTCCAACGCCATGCTGCCAAAATTGGTAAGCATCCCAGTGATAAATTTCTGCAGTTAACACCAGCATCTCATTAAACATAACACTAGTGTTTCTTTTTTGTTATTTTGTCCTTAGTTCTTTGCGAGAAGGGTTTCTGTCCTTAGAACTATGAACTACCCTTGCCAATAAAATTAAAAGATAAAAACATTTCAGACTTGTTTAATAGACATTCAATTGGCGGTAAGGTTTGGTAATGGTAGATAAAACATGGCAAGCCAAGACGCAGCCATCTCTGTCCTGCCTTGCAAAAAATTTCACAATGAGTTCCCTGTCAACTGATGTTTAAGCTTTCGAAATCCACTAGTAATTATTTTCTGTATCACTAAGGGAACTATGCACAATATTTCAAAAACTCAGGTACCTCATTAGCAAAGAGAGACTGTGGACTAATTATATGATGATGTTAATGCAACTCAACCAAAGCTTCCACAAGAATACACAAAAAAATAGTTTTACAGAAAAGAAAAGCTTTTACTATTTACACTTGACAACTGTTAAGAGAGTATCAGATTCATATACTTAAAAGATCCATCTGTATGCAAAAGAAAGAAAAAGAAAGTCGAATAGATTACCTCATACACAGTCATCTCTTTTCGCAATTGATCTTCAACAGAGGCCACAGAGCGTTCTCCGTCGTCCTCACCTGCCAATAGCTCCTCACAGCCTCCATCAATAGTTCCACTTTTACCAGTATCATTCATGGTTTCCACCAGAGTAAAAGCATGATCAGCAGAGTCTGCCCCCATTGACTCTGCCAGAACTCCCTAGTCAACCAAGTGAAAAAAGATCAAATAAATTCTTACTCCAGAAAACCATTTACTGATGAAAATGGAAGAGAGAGGAACTAACCTTGCTTATCCAAAAATTTATCCTCCTATTCAACACATCAACAGGTACCCCAACTGCAGCCGCAAGATTCTTAGATATCCACCTACAACATGAGGTGTACATACCCTTTACATCCATTCCCAAAACTTTTCTGAAACAATTGATAAAATAAAAATACAAAGATGATTGCGAAGTTACTTTTTCTGATCTTGAAACTGCATAATAATTGAAGCATGCAAAGGAGTAACATTAAACTGCATTGCCCTATCTTCGAATTGGAGCTCCAACTACAATGGGGTAAAAATGCAGTCAGGCATTTGGTTATATATCAAAGGATGCAGAGAATAGTGAGCTTAGATCTAGAGATTATAAATCAACTGTTTGTGTAGTTTCGAAAGACACACGAGTCCCAAGTACACCGTACAGTTACTGACCTTTACACTGCCCAGATTTTTCTTCCATATTAGCTTACGTGGTGTCTTGACTTCAGTATACCTTTTAGCATAATCAGTCAGTAGCTGCTCCACAGGCTCTGGTAAGTTGATTGCCTCATCCTGCCATCAAATTACCAGATTTTGTTACTTGACTGGCAAAAACGAAACAAAACAAAGAAAGCTACATAAAGGCAAACGATTGAGACTATTAAGTATGTTGCTCGGACTCTCTAAAAATGTTGACGCACTTATGTCGATCCTCCATGTTGAGGAGTTCGAGCAACATGGGGTGGGTGGGGGGGGTGGGGGACCCAAAAGAAAGGAAAGTAACTATCACTTCTCTGTCATCAACAAGGAAGATGTTCTTAATTATCAGAATGTTTAAGGGGATATTCACTTAATTCAGACTAAGACCATGAATTTGTGAACATAAAGGATTCAGAACTCATTAATTTATGATTATTTTGGATGGAGAAAACACAACTAATATCAATAAAATAAAATGGAGCAGTTCAGTTTGAAATATTTTGCTTGCACAATTCATATTTAATGTTTTCATATTTAACATCAAAGATTCTTGTCCAAAATGGATTAAGATGTTCCACTAGATGAGTAAAGACTTTTACTAACGATAGCTAGTAAATAAAGTTTTTGTGTCAGCAAATGTAAGAATAAGTGCATACCTGAATAGGAGGCCAGAAATTTGAAGATATGATGGTAGCATTAACATTATCTAGAGATACATCAAGGTCCTTTTGCTCTGTATTCGAACAAATCCAGAAATCAATGAGATTAATTAAAATTGTGGGAATCCCAAGAACAGGACAAATAACTTACAACCGATACCTGGCTGTGGTTGATGCTTGATAGTTGCTTTTATATTTGTATTTGTCCTCTTTGAGTCGATCAAATCATTGAGCATTATTTCACATTTCTGCATGCTGCTTTCCCCAAAATGAATCTGAAAATGATAAAAATGTCAAGCTGACTATGTAAATCCAGATGAATCATATAGCAGTAAAGGTGTCTATTTTCAAGTACATCATGTGACTGATTGAGATGATAGAGAACTCAAACTCAGAGGTTTGATCACTTACCTTGAGAAGCTCTAGAGTACGTATTTCGGCATCAATGTCATAATCAGATTTGTTCAAAAGCTTCTCGGCCAGCATTACACGGTATTCATTAACCAGCTGATCTTTTGAACCAATTATGCCAACTATCATACCAAGTATGTCAACCTTCCTTCGATATCTGCTTCCCTTCGATGGGTCGGCCTCTACAGGGTCAGGCTCCCAGCTTAAAGATTTCAGATCATAAAAGATATATGCATAAGATATAAAGGGCAGTATACCCAAAAAAAAAAAGATATAAAGTACAAGACAAAGTATGTCCTCCAATCATTTCCGAAACAATAGAGATGAAGATGGCATACTTTTGTGCATTAATCCATGCTTGCTTGTCATCGGAGTTAATATCATCATCAATAGTAGTGTTCTCTTGACTCTCTTCATCTCTATTCAATTCTTCCAGCAGGCTATCCCCAGAACCGCCTGGTCCATTGGGATTTCCACCAGTTCCATCAGTAAGCATGGTCACAATGCATTTAATTGTATCTTTTCTCCCCCTCAGGTATTCCCTTATTGGTTCACCAACAGCTTCAAGAAAAACACCTGCAGGATCTATAGTTCGAAGTGCTTTGATTGTTGAAACATATTGGTGCAATATATCATTGGTTGAGGCACCAGCTGTTAATAATCTATATCTCAGAGATGAGATAAAAGAATCTACCAACTTTGAATGTTGCCCAGTATACTCAAGACATTGTTTCAAGTCTTCAATAGCAGGAGCACTGTCAAATTTTAACAGTCAGTCAACTTGCAAGCTGAAAATTTAAGATCTTATATAAATAAATAGTTACAATGTCGGCAATTGATAAGTGAAGAAAACATAAGCTTCATTCCCTTCATTTCCAACTGAATTGATACTAAAATGCCTAAATGGTACAGATAAAACTAGGAGAATGTTGCATCAAGTTTTATTTCTACAATGAAAGAAAATGGAGCCCAGCATAGTAAATTAGTTACAGGTAAGACTGGAAGAAACATGGGTAAAAGTAAAGATCAGGAGTTGTGAATACCATTACATCCTCTATGCATGTTATATCCACTTAAAAAATTAGTGACCTAATTAAGTAAGTAAGAAGTGTTGCAGTTTGAATGGAAGGAAAAGGAGAGAAATGAGATGAGAACATGGGTGAGTTTAGTTCTTAGCTTCTGAGATTGACTTTTGGGAGGAAAGGGAAGCGATAAAGGTATGCAGAAAGTTCTAAAATTTCAATTCCATCCATAAGTGGGCGGAAACAGAGGGAAAAACCCTTTCTAATGCCAAAAAAGATGCTAAATGTATTAACAAGAGAAATACTTTTTTAAGGGTATCAAAGTCAAATGATATCTCTTCCCTTCTCAACCAAACACCGAATTTACTCCTCTTTTCTTTTACAAAGTCTTCATTCTTTCTTTTCATTTCTTTCCTTCCAAATATATATGAGTTTTCTTGCTTATATATCTGCTACAATATACACCCATGCGCAGAGACTGAACCCCCCATAAACAGAGAAGAAATGAGGAGAAGAAAATGGAATAGTAAATAACCTGTCCGGATAGTCCACAATGATTTCAAAAAGTTTGGCTATTCTGAGATCCTGCAAGGTTTCATAAGCATAATACTCTAAGCGCAACTGCCATCTAACAAGCCCCTCAGATGGAATTCCAGTTCCAGAATAGCACAAGGAGGGGTGGGATGCCAGGGGAGATTTCAGGCCAGGGGAAGGGTCATTGAAGTTAGTAAAATCTCCAAGGTAATCAAGAAGTGCTCGTAAGAACTGAAGGGGCACAGCCTGCACAAATTGGTTCTCAATGTTAGTAAATTGGATCCAACAGAAATTTCCTGACAAGTCAGATTGGTCTAAACATAAGCTTATCCATGTTCTTCAATTTTGAACAAAACTTCATGTAGAATTGATATTCAAGATAATATAGTCAACCTTTCACAAAGTTATTCTGTCATTTGTTTTGTCATCTATACAATGCCTCCCAAGCTATCGACACCAAATCACATGAGTGGAAGTATCACTATCAATAAATTGGTTAGGCACATAATAAAACCATTAGATCCATCTGACTCGAAATGTCTGACTTGTCATATTGCAGGATATCAATGGAATCCAAACTAGTGCACTAGGCAAGGAAAAAATATTTCTTATTTCAGGATGCCAGTCACTTAATATCCCAAATGAATCAAATGACCACCACTATCTCTTCTATTAGTGCTGAAGAAGATAAATTTCAAAAGACCTTGCATTGCCATTCCAAAATAGAACTTTGAAAGGGCCTTTGTCACTGTATTTTGAGACATGAGATTGGGATCATGCAGATGAGACTAACCTGTATCCATGCTTTGATGGACTCCAAAACAGAGCTCCTATAGTCATCACCAGCCAAATCATGTACTTTGTCCTATCACCCACATTCAAAAGAATAATCGTGATCAAGATTAAGTGAATGTTTAATTTATATAGTTTGAAACGATTTCATTTTGTCAAATTAACAAAAATCAGAAACACCACAATTTGATTGATGTCAACTGAAAATGAGGATAAATCAACTGAAACTTTATCATTGTACGCCATGTACCTTTAAAAGAAAAAATATAGCAGAAGCATATGCATCTTCCGCCATAGATGTAAAGCCAATATTTCTCAGATTACGAACAACCATTCCGATGTTCTTCACCAACTTATTGTTCTCTGAAAATACAGCATATTTATGGCTTATATCACTATCCATGTCACCACATTTGTAGGGAAGTTTGCTTTTCTCGTCCAAATCCATTTTATCATCCATGCCTAACTCCTCTTCATCCTCAGAGTTCGCAGCTGCAATTGTACTCAGCTCCTCCAGTCTTCCTTTGAAGTACCAGTGAAGTATCCCTAAAATAGTACGGGGAAGGATAAGCAAGAATTTAAAAATTTAAACTTTATAGGACATAGCCATAGAAGCATCTTTTGATATCAAGCTCCCCTTACCACTCTGTCTCTTCTGAAAAATTGACGACAATGTAAATGTATAAGAATTTCAAACCTCTTCCTTGCCATTTTATATGTGTGTATTGTAAAGACGTATAACCTAACTTATAAATTCAGAAACCAAAGCCGTAAACCAGTGACTAAAGAAGTATAATTCCTGTGTTGTAGCAACAACCCCAGGCAATGGTATTGAACATTTCAGTGATTGGCTACATGATTGGTCCAAGAACAAACTATCTTAGGACTGTAACTTCAAATAGGACAAAAACAAACAATCTAGGATCAATCATGTAGTGAAATAATAATCCACATACCAGGAAAATGGTGAGGAAGGCTAGCCAATAGAACTGAAGACACAATTAGTTGATATTTCGAGAACAGATAAACTCGAGTAGTATCTGGGTTCGCTTGTCCTTGCAATTTGTCTTCTTCATAGGACTGTAAAGCACGAGCCAACAATAATAGGCACTTCTCCTGGAACTGCTTTTGAGATGATATTTCTTCCAAAGCTTTACATATCACTTGCTGAATTTCTTCTTCTAGAATCTGCATCAATACCAATCAGGATTTACTTATAAAATTTCCAAGCCCTAAAACCAAGTCATCGCTTGAGAAAGATAAATACGGCAAATGGAATCAGCAGCAATAACGAGTACATAACCATCCATATCCACTAGCTAGACAAGATAATATTGACAAACATTTTTCCATGTAAATTACTTCCCAAAAATAATAAATGTAGTTGCCGTGTAAGGAAGCTAAGATTCAAAATATAAGCCAATTGCGACAGTGTTCAATAAATTTGTAGCAATGAAAGAAAGAAGTAAAGACCAAGAAACTATGGTAATCATAAAATATAATAACTAAAACCATTAAAAAGTTTAATCACTTACTTAAAAAGGTGTAAATGGGTTGTTAGGTCATATAATGTACAGATACTCTATCAAAGTAAGACTGGATTGGGAACAGAAGTGTAGAACTTTACACGAAGGTACAAAAATCCAAAAATTACAACAAATATAGAGAATTCTCATTAACAATAATCCTGCATCTGCACAGACGCAGACAGTTCCCAGTGAAAATCAAGTAGTAATCTATTTTTTCTAATTCCGTAGAATAGGCCTTCTCTTTAATGTAGAATGACATGACAAAGGATTGTATGTACGTACAAGATCCTTATTAGTTTCAGATGGTGCAGCATTTCTGTAAGGTTCAAAATAACTCCAGAACCTTTTTGCTCCATTTCTCTCAAAAATTTCCTGTTTGAACACAACACTGTCACCGTGAGTTCAAAAAGAACACCTAGTAGAGTCATAATGGCCATACCGGCTTTAAAATATGTAAAACTAGGTTACATCATAAATTTAGGAAATGATGAATCAGTATGCATGGTGTGGCTGAAAATGTTTTCACATATAATATTTTTGTTGATGAAATCATTGGCAAATATTTCGAATATTGACCTTGGAGAAAACATTTTCAAATTCAAGGTATTCAAACATTGAGATGATTTCATCAACCAAAATATTCACTGTGACAACACATTCCCAATTTAAATCCCTTGAATAGTTAAAATTGTCTTCTCCAAAATCAAAAATTTATGATAAGAGAAGAAAACTAATTCAGTCACTTAAGCGCGAAACTCATTTTCCATTTTTCTACTTATATCCAATATTATACCTTGAATAATTACCATATATCACCTACTATTATACTCAATCAAACGCAGGAAACAATGATCCAGGTCACAATTTTCCTCCAAAAAGGAACAATCTTTACTTGTATTTAGCGAAATTGAGTAGCTATGAAGTTTTAGTACATTAATCTGCTTTCGGTATATGCACATTTCATTCAAAACAAAATAACACTATGATGTAAAAATATTGAGCAGACCTCAATGCAACGAAGGAAGTGCTGTTCAACTAGAGATGAAAGGCCATGTTTGCAGAGATTCTTCGCTCGTATTACAAACTCATCGCTGAATGACAAATCACCACTGCCTTTGAGAAGAGCTTCTGAAGAAGAGCAAAAGCCATTCCAGTTTTCCGATATCACTGATATGGAATCATCACTCAACGACTCCAATTTCTCCAAACCGCATCCCGATGAAGACGTATCGCACGTCATTTGTGCAGCTCTTACAAAGTTTGCTACTGATGATTTAGAAATCTACTTTTCCGGCGGAGAAAAAACCCTAATTGATTAAAAATCATGCATATAAAGATTTGTAATTGAGTTAGCCCCGAGAAAAGGAGACTTAGAGAGAGAGGAAAAAGTGAGGCTTTGGGTTCAAGTAAATTGTGCTCTGCTGCTTCAATGGTGTGAAGAAGAATCCAGCTCCTGCATTTGCCGCCATTTTCATGTTTGACTGCACTGTGACTGAAGCCCATGTTCATACACGACCCGACCCGAAATCTAATAGTCACAACATCCCAATAACTTTTTGAGAAGAACTTCAAAACAAATACAGTCTGTGGCTAGGTACAGAATCGTCTTTGTTAAAAAGTGTTTTAGCCTTCATTTTATAGCGCCTAGGAAAATACGAAATGATCGAGGATTGGAGAGCCCCATTCCACATCGCTTGGGGAATGCAAATTTGATCGGGACTTGGAGAGGAGAGGCTTTGTTAGGGAGCGCTTTAGCACCAACGAGAGATATTCGACGCGAAACTGGATTTAACATAAAAACGCAAATTTGATCAAGGATTGGAGAGGAGGGGCTTTGTTAGGGTAGCATGGGAACGCAAATTTGATTGAGGATTGGAGAGGAGGGGCTTTGTTAGGGTAGCATGGGAACGCAAATTTGATTGAGGATTGGAGAGGAGGGGCTATGTTAGGAAGCGATTTAGCGTCAATATGAGACTTTCCGGCGCAAATTTAAATTTAGTCACGCTCCTACGAGTATATAAAAACAAAATAAAATAAGCAGTATAGTTTGTAGCTTAACTATCATATAAATTGTCTAATTACGATTCGTAAAGTTGTGTTTGTTTGTTTGAAGGTGTGTTTGTTTATTGTAATTGTTCGCTTTGTATTATTCTCTTCACAATTATAAATTTAGTTGTGACAAAAATTGACAATTAATATTGATTCCGCTCTCAATTTAGATTTAATTGTGACAAAATGAACAGTTAATGTTGTTTCCACAATTTATTGCATAAATACTAAAAAAGATTTCAAACAAAAGTCGATAATGAACATCTTATTGGTTAGATTATTAATTTAACATGATCACAAAAACCAACAAAATATGAAAATTTGTAATATTTAAAAATCGAATATCAAATTTTATGACCAAATAGATATTTGAAGATAAAATCTATAATCAAACGCTAGCAAAGAAGGTAACAATTCAAGGAAGACATTTGGTGGAAAAGTTTGTAATTTCTGAATGCACTGCATAAACAATAGCCATGTTCAAACATGAAAAAGGAGACCATCAAAGCACAAGGATACAACAGCCATGTTACTAATATTACTGTTCCATAAAAAAGAATGGAAGTACTCAAAATGAAAATATTTTGATCCTATCCTATTAATTTCTATACTTCAGAATGTGAAACAGTTAGCTTCAGACATAGAAAACAACTCCCTTCATGGACAACCGTCCTCGACAACTACAACTAGTCTAGCTGATCCGGTTTGAGAAGATGGTTCATCTGGTCTTGTTCCGGGGTGAACAGAGTATAGAAGCTTTATATGTTTCTCGGTGAGTCAAAAAACCTGGCTGCTCATCCTTTACAATCTTTAGAACAATAACTCAGTATCTGCTATTGCACTCACCTTTGTATCCTTTCTGGACAACTTATGCATATTGACACTTTAACAGCACCAACCAAATCAAGAGGTCATGAGGCATTAAATATGGTAGGTACTTGCCGATCTTTGAACAGCGCGACACGAACAGCTGATAAAGTAAGTGGAAATCATCCCATCTGCTATGAATTATACCTATGCTCTACAATCTTGAGTCTTGGCTGTGTTAAAGCTGCAAGAAACTATGCTTTAGAATTACATGATCGGAAAAGGTACCTTTTTACAATGAAGTTATCATATAAATCAACATGAAAAATAAAGCATTCAAACAAGATTGTATTAATACGAACCTGGAAATATTTACAGAACTTTGGAAAAGAATATCTTAGACAACCACTGAAAATGGTATAAACAACAATGATGCATCTCTACTTGTTTGGGAATAATATGAAATATCCTTAGTTTGCTGCTTAACCTCAAAAATGCTTCGAAAAGAAAAATACAAGAAAGGCATTCCATTCCACCAAGCAAATCACTTTTTTAAAAAATAAAAAAGTGTAAAGATGGAGAGGATACAGAGAAATACAGTAATCAGCCTTGGGACATAGGCATTCCAAAGTGCTATCATATTCTCAATCATTAAATCTTAAGAAAGCTATCTGCTCAACATGCTTGAAGCACCATAAGTATTTCCGGTATTACCTATTTGAAGCAGGTAATGAATGACTTGTTTTAATATATTCTGCTACTGCAAGAGCTCCATGGGCAAAACTAACATATGGTATTTAAATATGGGTTTAACGTTGGGCCAAACTTTTTAGTTGAAAGGTCAATTTTTTTGTAGTATACCAATCTTAACATCTCCAAAGAAAGTAAGAAATATGTAGCTTCTCCGGGATAGAATAAAAGGCCGTTCAGTTGATCTTCATAATAATGAGTGGGAAACTGAACATATTCTTAAGAAATGCCAACAAATGTTAGGACTTGGGTGTTATGCCCTTAGAGTCGCATTCCCTGGTCGTGAAATTACATCTCGTGTCTCTGGTTATAAACTTTGGTAATTTCATGCTTATGTCCTTTTCTTAATGAAGCATGTTTATGTGATTTGTTTTACACAAAGAAAGAAAATAAAAAAGAAAAAAGGAAAAAGAGAAAAAGATCTTCTAGACGACAATAAAAAAAGTAATATACTAAGTATTACCTGAAGGTCAGGATCTTCACCAATAATCCTTACACGAGCACAATCCATCTTTTAAATGATGAAATCTTTTAGCATCTCGCATGATAATTTCCCGACCGACAAGCCTTGAAGCAATCTTTAATGCATTATGGCAATCACCACAGACACGCAGATTCTTTATAATCCGGATTGGTGATCGTGCAGAGCTATTCATAAGACCTTGAGCAAAAGCCAATCTCTCGCTGTGAGCCATTAAAGCGTCCTCTTTAGTTTCTTGGTCTACATCATGTAACACAAACTTCGTCTCTGGTATATAACCGTCCTCCTTCATTAGCTGCTTTAAACCCCTAAGCAATGCATATATCTTCTCATGATCGGGATGTGACCTATCTCCTGCACGATATTCATGAACTTTGCTTCTAGCCTCAAGAAGACTTTGAGCAGATTTCTTCTTCTCTTTCTCCGTAGCGATGTCTGATGCTTTTACAGCCAAAAAACCTGCCTTTGACTGTTCATCCAAACGAGATGGGTCCAGGAGCTCAACAATCTCCGCACAACGATCCCCAAGCTCCAAGTTCCCATGAATTCTACAGAGATTCATCATGGTTTCCCATACATCAATACTTGGCTCTATAGGCATCCTTTCAATGAACTCCATAGCTTCATCAAGATATCCCGTACTTCCCAACATATCCACCGCTCCAACATATTGTTCCATGGATAGATCAATGTCATAATCCTTACTCATTGATTCAAAGTGCAACATGCCCTCAACTATATCACCAACAACACTACAAGCATGGAAGACTCCCAGAAACATTTGGCCATCAGGTTTCATCCCAGTTTCCTTGAATTCCCCAAACAATTCTATTGCATCTTCTCCAAGACCATTCTTACCAAGCCATGTAATCATTGTGTCCCAAGAAGTCAGATTACGTTGAGGCATTTTTCGGAACACTAGAAAGGCATCTTTCATGGAGCCACATTTTCCATACATTTCAAGAATCTTATTGTACATTTTGATGTCAAGATGAGGATGAGATCTCACAAGGTGCTCATGAATTGATTTAGCATCCTCAAGGGATTTATCCTCACTACACACATCCATCAACATAATATATCTAGACAAATCGACTGTGACATGTTGCTGCTCCAACAACTGCAAAACTTCTACTGCCTCCTTTACTTTGCCTTCTTTACATAAGTCATCAAGCTCATCAACTGAACCTTTTTTACTGCTGCTATCATCAGAATCAATCAACTGTTCGACAGATGTTGCACTTCTCATTTCTTGATGGCCAACTATTCCATTCTGATATTGATAAGAAGCTTGATGTCCAGCACTAGAGGGGTTAAAGCCGCTTAAGTTTTGCTGATATCGCCCCATCATCTCCCTTGAGTAGCCACTTGAATTCGTATGCCTTTCCATGTTATAACCACTTGCATTTTGTGGATACTCAGATTGAACATTCCTTACATTTCCAGGGTCATAATTGGAAAGGTTTTGCTGAGGCATTCCAACATTTCTCATGTAATTGCCACTGAAATTCTGCTGTGACGTTACACTGTTTCCACCATTTAAATTCTGTTGATAGTGTCCATATACTCCATTTTGACTCGACTGAGCTTCTAAACCTCCCTCAAACCTGGAACTACGATCATTTCTATTATGAACTAAATTACTTTGATAATCCTTTCGAGACCCGAAATCATTGTTTCTCCCAACTGTTTGCTGAAATTCATTTCTAGATGAAACATTAACATACCCAGATGAAAAGTTCTCATTTTTCGCATATGGGTTCTGCTGAAACCCTTTGGTATCCTTTAGTTCTTGAAATTCAGTTCTAGTTTTTTGCTCATAAACCTCACTAGGGTTCTGCTCTATTCTCCTAGAATTTCCACTATAACTCCCGCCGCCTTGCGTGCTACGAGATAACTGCTGATTATACGCCCATTCCTGATCCTGCCAGTTTAATTTATTCAAAGAACCCGTATTGTTCGAGTTATAATTCAAATCCCCATCTGGGTTTTGCTGAAAATCACTGTTATTTCCCCCCTTTGACTCACTATAATTATCAATCTCAGATATTTGAGTAGCAGTACTGATATTTCTTAAAAAATTAACGAACTTTAACGATTCTAAATGAAGAGATTGTCTGCTTACCTTTGATAGAGTTCTCAATGATTTGGATGTCAGTATGGTGGCTCTACTTCTATACATCTTTTTGGCGATTATTTGATGAGCTTACGCAACAGAAAGAGGCGGCGCTGCGGCCGAGCAATGGTGTTTCCGACTGCTTAAACCCTCTCACGGTCGAGGCTTAAGATATGAAGGCGACGAAGAAGAAGGTTTGTAGAAACAAGAATGTGTGATATGATCCCTTTACTTTTGGAAAATACAACAAAAGACCCTTTAATTTATTCATTTCAATGTTTATGAAAAAAAAAATAGAGACTATAGTGTATAAATATTAAAATATTAAAGACAAAGTATATATATAAAAGAGAAATTGATATATGATTCAAGTTCGAATTAATACGTAAAAGAATTGAATTGACTTTGTATTTATAGAATAAAAGAAGATGTTCGGAAAAAAAGTAGTTTATAATGTATTATTAATATTTTTATTGATTTGAGTTATTCTTAAGTTATCTATTTAAATTAGTAAGTTCTTTGCTTATAAGTTATTGTTTGAATATTTGCATGTTACTTATTTGGTGCAGAACTTATCAAAAAAAATATGTGTGACCATCATATTTGCAATACCTTCTCTTAAATGTTTAACTATTGATCATGTTCCTTATTAAAAATATTGCTAGAAGAAACCAATTAAGAAAATACAAAAATTTATAAAAATCTTACTAATTTCGAAGAGAATTACTCAAATACATTGTAGTTTGAAAATATTACAATTTTTATTAGATTTTGAAGCGTCCAAATACATTCAGATACGTATAAGTATATGTAGCTCGAGATACACATGGTCAAAATTAGATGTAATTTATTTTGAATACAATATATCCAATGGATTCGCGTGAATCTGAGGCACATAACAAATCTCACTCGCGTCTTTCGCTTTTCTCCCATGTGGTTCGCCACTCTCTTTATGTATCTAGTATCTCAGATAAATACAAATCACACTATATATTCAATATTTGTTATGTATATTTAACGTGACTAACTCTACACTTCCCATCAAGCTTAGCACGGCCCAAGAGTTGAAGATGGGCCGGCTCCAAAGATTAAGTGTATATGGTCTATAATACTGATGCCTCTGAGGCCTGGACCACTAGCTCAATGAAAGCCCAAGAGTTTAACGATGGCCGGAGAGCCCATACAACAAAGTTAGCAGTGACGGCGATGTCGGCAATGGCGGCGGAAACGGCCACGTTTCCGGTTGACCTCATCAAGACGAGGCTTCAACTCCACGGCGAATCTCATGTTTCGTCTCGACGGACATCAGCCGTCCGAGTAGTGGCGGAGATCTTACGAAACGACGGCGTTTTAGGACTATACAAGGGATTGTCACCGGCGATTATAAGGCATATGTGTTACACTCCAATTCGAATCGTAAACTATGAGTTTTTGAGGAATTTTTTGGTTCCTGCTGATCATACACTTTCTCTGTCAAGCAAAGCTATTATTGGTGGAATATCTGGAGTTATTGCTCAGGTAAATTGAGATTTCAATTTTTGGAATTACGTTGTTGTATTGAGCTAAATAAATTGGAGATATTGTGTTAACTCTCGAATAATTCCACTGGATACCATGGGAGTAGAGATTTGAATTTGAGACCTCATGCTGCTCAACGCATTTCATTGACCAACGCATTTCATTGACCACTAGGCACACGCGCTAGCGCAATACTGATCTTTTATTAATTGTATATGAAGGAATTTGACTAGTAAGGGAGGAATATTTTGGTATGTACTCTGTTAATAGTAGTGTAAGAATATGTAGTGAAAAAATGGCTGAAAATTAGTTTGATAAGGAAACTATTGTTCAAGGTTTCAACTTTATATAGTTAAACATATTGAACTACTGAAAAGTTGGTGTCAAACAGTATTATTAGTAAAATAGTGTCACAAATTTTGAGTTAGGTGGTCATTAGAGTTGGATACGTGACTAATGCAGTGAGTGAGTAGAGCTGATATCTCATTCATATTGCAGAAGTCCATGTGAATTCTGAAAATGTAAACATTCGATACGAATTTGTTTTCTATAAACGGTGAATGGTCGGTTATCTTCTTGTTTATAGAGTGGATTGCCTTATTTGTGGTGTCCCCCGCTTCTTTTGCTTACTTTGATGAAGATTAGCCCTTCAAAGAGGAAAAATGTTTTCGTTTGATGGGGATTCATCAGAATCTGAATTGAGTAGAGCAACTAATTGTACATTCTTTAGGGAAGAGGAATCTCTTTATTAGATTGTCAATTCTTCATTCCCTTCGTGCTACCCGAAACTTTTGAGTAAGTGGATGAAGGACTAGTGATCGCCAGAACAAAACTTGGGTATCGTGATTTGTTATTTTTGCGGACTAGAAGAACAAAGTTCTTTGTAGTGTTTCTTTTTGATTAATTTGCCATTCCGAGTAAAAAACCAGTTGTCTTAAACATTGTATATAACAGTTTCCTTCTGTTTTGAAATTTTATTTACTGTACCGAGATATAGATGTTGGTAGGTGCACTTGGAAGGGTTTATGAAGCATGTATCCGTTCATGTTTGTGAATTTATCACTCTAGTAGGTTTATGGAAATTAGTTCCTTTTATCTCTCCACCAAAGATTATATTGTCTCAAACCCTTTATCTTCTAGTCTCTAATTTAGTCATTTTTATGATTCCACATGATGCTATCTTATTTATGTTTTACATCTCTGATATCCTGTAGCTTTGTGCTTGTTGGGAAGAAAGTAAAGTATGACTAGCTAATGCAAATTGATAAAAGATATGTTGATACTGCTAAGCAGAGAAAATTTTGAAGAATGATCTGCGACTTGTCTTTACTAGGTCGCTATGCTTAAGCTTTCAATTCCTTACTTCAGCAGGACTTACTGTGGAACATGTGTCTTCTTGTGATTCAGGTTGTGGCAAGCCCAGCTGATCTTGTCAAAGTTAGGATGCAAGCAGACAGTAGAATGGCAAGCCAAGGTCTACAACCTCGATATTGTGGGCCATTTGATGCCTTCAACAAGATTATTCAGACTGAAGGCGTCAGGGGACTTTGGAAAGGCGTGCTCCCAAATGTTCAGAGAGCTTTTTTAGTTAACATGGGAGAACTAGCGTGCTATGATCATGCAAAACGCTTTGTGATCAATAACAACATAGCAAATGATAATATATATGCACACACTTTATCATCTATAATGTCAGGCCTGTCAGCAACTACATTGAGCTGTCCAGCAGATGTAATTAAGACGAGAATGATGAATCAGGCTGCTGATAAGCAAGGGAATTGCAAGTATAGAAACTCCTACAATTGTCTTGTCAAAACAGTCAGAGTTGAAGGACTCAAAGCATTGTGGAAGGGATTCTTTCCTACATGGGCTAGGCTTGGCCCTTGGCAATTTGTATTCTGGGTATCATATGAGAAATTCCGACAAATCGCTGGTCTCTCTTCATTCTAACCAATTCATCACTCTGAGTGCTATATAACACAGTGGAGCAAAGGTTCGATTTTCAAATTTTGTTCCCTTTGATTGATCTTGAGTTATATATATGTTGTATCTTAGTGTGTGTTGAGAAGCCAAGTGTGCTTCTTTACTCCCTTTTTTAGGAAAACTTGGGTAGACAGAGTCTTCTACTTGGAATTATTCATCATAGGCGTTAGTTAGTTAAAGAATGTATTTTACGGGCCGAATTCTGTTGCAGACAAGAAACTCTATATTTAAGTGGAAAAGGACAGAGAGACGAACTCATTATCTAACGAATAACGAACTCATCGAGATTTCTATCCAAAAATTAATATACTTAAAGAAGGAAAATTTAGTAAGTAGTATATTTCATAAAAATGTGTCCTTCTATTAATGTGTATAATGGCTATTTATAGCCATGAGATTTGTGCAACTCATCACTTGTTTGGGGCCCACGTGGCATATTCTACAACACTCCCCCTTGTATGTCTATGTAAGTATATAGACATACATAACACGCATTACTTGTTGCCTCATTAAAAACCTTTCTAGGAAAACCCAGTGGGATAAAACCTAGACTAAGGAAAAAAGAGTACAGTGCGTATTTTACTCCCCCTGATAAAAACCACGATTCAGATGGTTAAGTTTTCGCATTCCAATTTTGTGAATCATCTTCTCAAGAGTTGAGGCTGGTAAAGATTTGGTAAATAAATCTGCTGGATTATCACTTGAACGAATTTGTCGCACATCAATATCACCATTCTTCTGGAGATCATGTGTGAAGAACAATTTTGGTGAAATGTGTTTTGTTCTATCTCCTTTTATAAAGCCTCCTCTTAGTTGAGCTATGCATGCAACATTGTCTTCAAAGAGCATTGTGGGTATCTTGACGTCACACTTCAAACCACATCTTTCTTTGATAAAATGTATTACTGATCTTAACCATACACATTCTCTACTTGCTTCATGAATGGCTATTATCTCAGCATGATTTGAAGAAGTAGCGACAATAGACTGCTTCGTAGATCGCCATGATATAGCAGTACCTCCGTATGTGAACAGATAGCCTGTTTGTGATCGAGCTTTATGTGGGTCAGATAAATAACCTGCATCTGCATGACCAACAAGATCTATAGTACAAGAACTATAGTACTACAAGAACTATAGTACAGATCTTTCATAAAAATGTGTCCTTCTATTAATGTGTATAATGACTATTTATAGCCATGAGATTTGTGCAACTCATCACTTGTTTGGGGCCCACGTGGCATATTCTACAACAATGTGCAACTCATCACTTGTTTGGGGCCCACGTGGCATATTCTACAACAATGTGCAACTCATCACTTGTTTGGGGCCCACGTGGCATATTCTACGACAATATATATATATATATATGAACTCTATGATGCAAGTCAATAATATTATTTTTTATTTTAACTAAATAATTCGTTTCTTAATCACCTCTTCATAGTTCATGCTACATTACTCATCGATAGGGATGACTATTTCAGTCCGTATTTATAAAACTAATTCATTTCCTCAACCCACCCCTTTGCACTATCCAACCATCCCTACCTACATACCTCCACCTATCCCGCACCCTTGTACCACACCCATCCTAGGGTTAGAGATCGAGTCCCGAGTCAGAGTCAGGTACGAGGATCGGGGTTGAAAGTTGGTCTCGAGTTTGGGGTAAAATTTTGGTTCCAAGACGAAGTCTGGTTGGGATGGAGAGTTAGGTTCAGGATCGAGAGTCGTGTACCGGGTCAAGTTTGGTAGTTGGGTCCGAGTTAGGGTTGGGATCAGGAGTTGGATCTCCAATTCTATTTTAGAATCAGGGTCAAGCTAAGGTAGGAATCGAGAGTCTAGTCAGGGTCAAGTCTTCGGTCTCAGGTCAAGATTGAGAGTCGAGCTTCCGGTCTTGGATCCCAGGTCTCGAGTTAGCTTCGGAGTTGATTCCCGTGTTGGGTTGGGAGTCATGTCATGGATCGGTTGGATTATAAGGTTGATAGAGAACAAAAAATATCTCTCTTACTTTATAAAGAAAGTCATTTTTCTTAAATTAAAAAAAAAAGTCTATTTAAAAGTTATTTCTTAAAACATGAATTAGAAAACATTTTAAATTTAATTCTACCAGACTCACCCTTAAAATAAATTCTTTTTACTTGTAAAGCTAATTCAAATTAATGTCTTTTAAGACATTAAAGTGAATTAGAACCATTATCCTCCATTCATATTTAATCCGATCTAATATTCTTTACACATATTCACAAGTCAATCCAATCTATTTTAACACTGTATTTTCAATCCGATCTAATCCACTCACTTGTAAACACAAATATAAAAATTAACATATGTCAATGTTAATTAAACATTTCGATACAATTATACTCTTGTATATACGTATATTTGTACTCAATTATAAATTGAATACACACCATCCCACTGTCTACACTGACCTATTATTTAATTTTGCATGTGTCATTAACTTTATTTTCAATATACATTTATTCTATCCTCCAACTACACATATATCAGACTATCATCCAATTAATTACATTACAACTTTATATAAAACATATGGTTGCATCTACGCCTAATAATTACTATAACTTAAAACCTATTATCAAGTACGGAGCTAGAGGAACGCAATGTGTTTAATTTCATCCAACCCCCTTTCAACTCACCATAAAGAAAATCGAAACTAAAAGTAAAAATAATTTACCGAGATACTAACTATTTTACCATGATAAGTTATGCTCGTAAATATGGATGGAGCTAGTCCAAACGACTACTGAAGTATAGAAATAACTTTTTGCGATAATAATTGAGTGATATTTGAGAAATCAAATATGAAAAATGCGGTTTATATAAGTTTAAAAAATAATTAATTATAGTGCATTTTTTATTTTAATTTATTACTAATTGCGGAAGAGACGGGGGAAGACAAAATCATAAATTTTAATGTCCCATATCTTGTGGTTTGAATTAGCCTTAAAGTTATTAAATATTATACATAATAAATAGAGGGACCTCATTATTATAATGTTCACCAAAATCTGCAAAACTCAATTTATTATAAAGCCTGTATTTACGTACTCATTTTTTTTATTATATGGTCACACATTTGCAAATATTAAACATAGTAATAAAGTTTTACGCGTTGGCACCTTTAATAACCACCAATCTTCATCTTTTTTTAATCTTCAAAATTACAAATATATATATATATATATATATATATATATATATATATATTAAAAGATATTAAATAGTATCGTTTTTCTCTTCATATATATTTAGTTTTCAGAATTTGAAGTCTATTAATTTTAAATTCTAACGTAATTTATTGAGTTTAAGATATATTATATAAACATAATAAGCAAACTTTTAACACAAATATAAATTTAAGTTAAAATTATTAAATTCTGACGAGCTAGTAATAAGGTCGTGCATATGACAGAATATTAAAATTGCATGCATGTAGTGACATGGACCACTTGGTTTCATGCAACAATTTAATTCACTAGTAAAAAATTACTGTTTTCCGACGAAACTTTTCACTGAATATGTTCAGTAGCTATATCTGTAGATATTCTGATTGAATCGATAGAGGGAAATAGTAATATCTTTATATAGAAAAATTTAAAAGTTTCTTGCTATTTCAGTAAGAATATGTTTTCCACTATGCGTTTTTTTATTGAGCTAATTCGATAAAAAATAAGTGAGAAAATAACGTTATTTCTAATAGTGATTATGAACAATGTGAAAATATATTCACACTTTTTTTTCACGTTTATACGATTAAGGTGTACGAATTGTGTATAAATAGACTTGATGTTTAACTTAAAAGAGAAGAGTACTACTACTGAATCATTGAATCTAATCAAAGATGCAGTTACCATATTGGAAGAAGTAAAAAGTACTCAAATATTAAGTTTCTAGGTAATTATTGTCAAAAAAATATTTCGAGTACTACTTTTTGTAAAATATAGTGAAGCATTTTAATTTATTTAAGGATATCATTTGTTATTTTGCCAAAATTAGTAGTATGGCCCTATCTTGATTTAGTTAGCGCTTCAATGTAGATTTTAAATATCGAGTGAAAAATAAAAAAAGAACATACTTTTACTATATATTTTTAAGTTAGTTGAGATATTCTATAGTCTCCCCCGTTTACACTTCGGTTTTATTATTACCTATTTACGTTCTTTATTTTATTTTCATATTGATTGTTGTTGCTATCAGTATCTTTTATTGTGTTTTTTGATATGTGTTTTACTTTTAGCAGAGGGTTTATCAGAACAACTTCTCAGTTCTTATAAAATTGTATATTTCTCAAGCCACTAATGAGATTTCATTAGATATATTATTGTTTATAATATACGAAATGATCTATAAGATTGCATACTTCTCAAGCCACTAATAAGATTTTATTAGATATATTATTGTTTATAATTTACGAAATGATGTACGAAGTATATAAATAAAAGATGATGTAAAAAGAAAAGGATTGTTATTCCTCCGTTCTCATTTTTAAAAATTAAGAGATTTTTTTAAAAAAATTTGTTTTTAGCATTGATTATTCTAGATTTAAGAGGGAGTTAGATAAACAAAATTTAAAGATACATTAATCAAATTACACTTTTAATTATTTTATTTTTAAAAAAGTTTTTTATGCAAAAATCTTTACGATAACAACTAAATGGAAACAGAGAGAGTAATATAACATTGAATCTAATCAATTATACAGTTACTCATATAGGGGAAGAAAAAATTACTAACCCAGTGATGAGACTGCTCCACCCTTTACCAGATGTCTTAGTTTCGAGTTCAGAGTATGGAGAAAATTTTGTTGAGAGTGTCACCCCCGAATGAGCCCTATAGTGCGATTCAGATTCAATTAGGGCTCCATTAAGGCTCTAGGCACCGAAAAGAAAAAAAAAGGGTGAAACTTACCCGCACCGAGTGTTTACACCAAAATCCATTATTATGTGATTTAATAAAGTAAAACGCATGTTAATTAAATAAGATTGAGTAAAATAAACTGTAAACTTAAACACATTGAGTGCATACATTGGATTATTAGAAACACCCAATGCTGATAAGTATCACCCCTCAAATAACATTAAATTTCTAGCTAATTTCTAGAACTACTTTTTTGTTGCTTCAAAATATATAGTGAGGAATTTTTAATTTCTATAGGGATATAATAAATTTGTTATTTTGCCTAAATTAGTAGTATTAATTTGTGAAGGGATCATGACATATATTGAATAAAAATAACAACTTAAATGTACTTCTTTATATAAAGTAAGTTAGTTGAGATATCCCCCACGATGTCATCAAGAGTCCCAATATTATTTATGATTCTTAAATAAATATGGTACATTTTATCTTTGGTTCTAACTTAATATATCACCCAAATACCCGACATGTAAATTGATGAAAGGGGAACACATGTTGATCAAGAATATGAGGCGGAGTCAAAAACGCGCAAGAGTTTATTCGAATTCTTTTTATTGATAATAAAAAAATTATACAAAAAATTATATAAATATACCTCTCGATTCTCATATTTCCTTTTTGTTTTTTGGATGATGTAAATATAAATCTTACAGGACAGAGCTAGAGAAGCGTAACGAGGGATTTATTCGAATTATTTTTGTCGATATATTCTCTAAAATATAATACGAAACATTGTATAAATGTACATCTCATCTTTCTTTTTGGTTTTCGAATGATGTAAATATAAATATTTCAATTGTTTGTATTATTATTTAGAATGAAAGGAAGAAAAAAAGGTGGTGAGTATATCAATTTGTTAAATTATATATAGTGATGATTTTCATCTAAAATTAACAAAATTGGGCTATGAAAGCATATATCCATTTAAAGTTTAGCAGGTTATTGACTTGAGCTATATTAATATAGGAAAAATTAGTAAATTAGTCAAAATAAATAACATATTTAGTAAAAATATCCATACTTTATAAATATTAGCAATAATGTCAAAAATGTCATTATTTTAAAAAATTTATGTGTCCCAATTTTCTTCCTATTTTATCTCTCTTTTTCAATTAATTCTATATATCCTTTTTTAAAAAAAAAAATCATTCTCTCTCATATTTATCTTTTCAAATTGTTAATTCTCTCTCCCATTTAATTTTTTTCTCTCATGGTGGTTATCTTTTCTGATTTTCCTCCAACATTCAAGTTGCAAATATTTTTTTGCCATATATTTTGGTTGTTTTTTTAATCCAAAATTGAATCAACAAGAATCTTTTTGATTAAGGTATCTCTAATCTTTATATTATTTTCAGATTTCTTTTCTAATTTTATTTTTGTTTAAATCTTAAAAAAATATTGTTTGTATTTCTCAATTTCCGTTATGATTTACTCTTCATTGGCTGAATCCAAGAGGCTTACTAGAGGTATTCATCTTAATCAATCAATTTCTGGTGATTTTTCATCCTTTAATTTATTTATTACTTAACAAATAGTGTATAATGTATAATCCACTGCTAAAATGAGGGAAGAAAGAGGGTAAGAACATTTACAAGACTCATTGGTGTGCAAAACCTTCCTCAAATTTAGAACGCAAATGTAGAATCTTTGTCTACTCGTGAGGATCTTGAAAAAGACGACGAAGATCGGATAGATGTCGAACAATTTTCTATTAGATTGTTTTGTATTTATAGTTCTTTTTTAGAATTTGGTATGCTTTCTTAATTTGTATTCAAATCACTATGTATACTATCAATATTTGTATTTATTAAAAATTTCATGTTGCATGGTTTATGAATCTTGTATTTGTCCCTAATTTGTATCATCCAAATGTATGTCAACTAGTTATGTATTTTATTTATAAGAAGAACAACTTTCTATTAGTTTATTTGTATTCGAATACAAATACAAATAATAGACATATTGGAATGAATACGATTTAGAAAAGGAAACAAGATTTTGAAAAGAAAAATAAATACACAGTGAAAAATAGATACTAATACAAATGTATTTCTTAAATAGCTACATTTTATTTGACATACATATTGGAATGAATACAAACTAATAAAGGTATGTCAACTTAATTTGACATTTTTTTCTAATTTGTATTTATTCTAAAGGTATGTCAACTAGTTATGTATTTTATTTAAGAATGAGTACACCAAATATTCAATTATTTCTTTTCAATTTTATATTTCATTCACTTTTTCATCATACTAATTTTTTGTATTTTATATATTATTATACAAAATTCTAAATAAAAACTAGAATAAATAGAAATACAAATAAAATACATATTGAAATGAATACATACATGATTTTTGAAGAAAAAAATAACTATATAGGGAAAAATATATGAAAATACAAATATATTTCTTAAATGACTATATAGATAAATTCGACATACCTATTGGAATGAATACAAACTAATAAAAAACTATAATAAATATAAATAGAATATATTGTGGAATGAATATAATTTTAAAAAGGTAAATATTCTGGAGAGAAAAAAAACAAAATTTAAATTTTTATTTGAAAATGTAACTGATGAGAAAATTTAAGGATGCTTGTCTTTTTTTTGAAATATTCCCCCCTTAATTTTCTCCTTTTTGTTATTAAATAATTATATTCTTTAAATAAAAATAAATAATAAAAACATAAATAAGATACATAACAAACTAAAATGACATTTTTACTAAATATTGAAATTGTTGCTAATGAGTCCTCTTAAATGCTAAAATATTGACATTTTGAAAAATTTCCCATTAATATATTATTAGCTTGGCATAATCCATTTTAGTCCATAAAAAAATCGGTTGATACGCAGTCAAAGTTGACACAATAAAAGAATTTTTATTATTATGTTATATATAACTATAATAACAATAATAATAAAAAGTTATTAGGTACTATTTTTTTTTATAAAAAATAAATATAATAACTAAAATTTAGTAAGGCGGTGGGTGCGTGGGTTGGATTATGATCCATATTTAAGCTCATATTACATTTTCTAAAATTTTCTACTCTCTTCTATTCTTAGATGTATCACTTTACAGTTTACATGATATATCTATCAGATACATCACTTTACACGATGTATATGATCGTTGAGTGATGTATTCCAAATCGAGACACGATGTATCGAGACATTGATGGATGTATTCAAAATCGGAACGGGATGTATCGAAACATTATGAGATGTATCCAGATTTCTCCAAATTTAAAGAATTTTGGTAATTCGGAAAACATAGGAATATATGATGTTGATTATCTCTTAATAATACTATAAAATTTATATAAAATATCCTTTATTTTAATTCGTTCAAGTTCAACTCAACCCGTTCATTTTACACCTCAGTCTTTCATTCATGGTTTGTCAACTAGATGATTAGCAAGTTGAATCTTATTTCTCCAAGCTAGACATCCTATTAGCAATTAGGTATTTGTCCCCCTTTAACATTTATTTTACATTGTAGCTAGCAATTAATTTCTTTCATTTGTTGCCTCTATATATTTATTCCTCCCATCTAGGTCTTTCCACATATATACCATCTCTCATTTCCCAAAAGGATAGACACAACTAATAACTTCTTATTGAAATTTTGCTAATATTATCTCCAATTTAGAGCTATATATACAATATGGGAAAGTTTGATAAAGAGGGATTGAAAAAAGGGCCATGGACTCCAGAAGAAGACCAAAAACTTTTGTCTTTCATTGATACATATGGTTGTGGTAGTTGGAGGGCTTTGCCTGCTAAAGCTGGTAATTGATACTTTCTGTTTCAATTTATGCGATACACTTTTTTATTCTGATAAAAAAATGATACTACCTTTTTATATTTAGAAATGTACAATTTGATTATTTATAATTTTATATTTTATCCTTGACGAAATGATTCAAAAGTATTTCTTTATTATTTTAGCATGATTTTATCTTTTTCTTTTTCTTTATTAGGTCTACAGAGATGTGGAAAGAGTTGTAGACTAAGATGGATAAACTATCTTAGGCCTGATATTAAGAGAGGAAAATTCAGTTTACAAGAAGAAAGAACTATCATTCAACTTCATGCTCTTCTTGGAAACAGGTATGTACTATTTTCTCTCTCTTATAATAAGTGTTGTTTTCGCTAATTTCATATTATAACAGTAATATATTCAGTTTAATCTTATAGGTGATATTATTTTTTATCTTGAGAAGTGGAGAAATTTATTTTGATAGTCTAAAAAAAATATATGAAATCAGGACCAAAGACTATTGAAACTAAAAAGCACAAAATATTCTAAAATAGGAGTAGTGACTATACTTAAATAATACGTGCGATAATTAAAGTATAAGAGATAATAAATAGTAATAAAAATCGAAAATCAAGAAATCACAGGAAAAATACTATGACTACTAAATGTGAGGATACGAGAGACAACACTCTGATACCTTCTAGCCTTAGCTTCTACGATAATATGTGTCCTTCACATCCTTTTATATATCTAAGATTAATGCCCTTGGTATAGGTTGTAAATATGTCATGTCCTGTTTAATCACCTTTCTAGCTTTCCTGAAAGTATCCATGAACAACCTTTGCACATATTCGCACCGGAGTATCTTTTGTATGATTTCTTTCTCATATGCCTGACTCATCTTAGTCTCGGTTCTCTCATCTTTTCCTCCACAGAAGTCACACCTAACTTGTGATCCCAAATCTTTCTCTTTTAGTATACAACAAATAGCCATTATGCTACATTGCTACTAATGATTCAGTCTATGATTAATAATAGTGTGTACATTCAATTAAAGCCACAACAAACTTTTGTCCATTACTGATTTTTTTTTTTTTTTTTTTTTTTTAGTGAATCAAGCATTTTTCATGTTTGATTATTGCAACATTAAATTGATCATGTTTTGTTTCTCTTTTTGTCATTGATGTATCAGATGGTCAGCAATAGCAACTTATTTGCCAAGCAGAACAGATAACGAAATAAAAAACTACTGGAACTCACGTTTGAAAAAGAGGTTAACCAAAATGGGAATTGATCCAATGACACACAAACCAAATGGTGCGGGCTCATCGAAATATGTTGCAAATCTTAGTCACATGGCTGAATGGGAAAGTGCAAGACTAGAAGCAGAAGCTAGGCTTGTTCGAAAATCGAAGATCCTCTTCAATAACAACAATAATAGTCACAATTACAACATTAACCCTAGTACTATTTCACAACAATTACCTTATCATTATCAACAACTCCCTTGTCTTGACATATTAAAAGCATGGCAAATAGCTAGCACAAAATTACCAACAATAAATGACATTAGTCATGCCATTTTACGTAATAATTCGAAGAACAAGAAACTCGATTCATCGATACCATCATCAACGTTAAATTCCTCAGAGAATATTTTCGCGAACAATGCACCAACTACTACTAAAGTTGATGATGATGATCATCAAAATCTTCATAATTTGTCTACAATCAACTCATGTTTTGAAGATGATCAACTCCACACAGAACTTCCAAGTTTCATGCAGGAATTTTCAGGGGTATTTCCGGAATATACACAAAATTCAACAAATGGATTACAAGTGGATAATTTTATGGGAAGCTATTCTGAAGATATTGAAGATAATAAGTTACTAATTAATTGGAATAATTTCCCTAATTATTTGGTTAATTCACCTATTGATTGTACTAATTAAATTGTACTTCTTTTAGTTTTACTAAGACTATGATAGAAATTTTTATATATGTATTTGTAATATCCCAGAATGAAGTTTAGTTTATGAAATATTTTGATTAAAATCGTTACCCTCATTTTACGTCTTAATAACACTCTCTCTATGGTCAAATTACTTAATTTTTTTTATGGTTTATATATTTGGAAATAAATAACTATTTTTTCATAATATATATATAGTGGAGATAACTGTTTGACTTTAAAATATATAGATAGAGAGAGATAGAATATAGTTGAAACTTGAATTTGTATTATAATATAGTGGTGTCTTGCCCTCAATGTGAGAATTTTTAGTGAATTTTGATTTAGTCGAACTATAATATGAGATGAAAACCTTTTTTTTTTTTAAAAAAAAAAAGGGTATAAATCCCCTTGAGTAATTAATTTTTTGATATCGTACAATTTGTCAATGTGAATCAGGACAGTTGTGGTCCTTATTGAGGTTACGAAACTTGATTGTGTCCAAAGGGTCAATAAATTTAGTTTGGTTTATAATATGATTGAGATATATAGTGTATATTGTATTGTGTACGAATATATATTATATATAATATATGTATATTAAACATAGAGTAATTACCGTTCACATATAGCAACAGAAAATTCATATTTGTATGTTATAGCAAAGTTTGCATAATTGCGATCCATCAAACATGAATATGTATAATTCGCTATACATATAGAAAAAAAAAAATCAATTGTATAATTCGCTATACATATACAAAAGAAAGCAATTTTACACAAATCAATTGTATAATTTGTGTATTTATAAAATGAGAAAGAGAAAGACAAAATAAAATTGGGCAGGGGAATATTTTTATTATATAATTTTAAGTGTTTCCGATGAAGATACATGTATTTGCAGATGTATATACAATTTATACTCGCTTTATATAAACGGAAACACAATGTATATATTCGTCTCTGTTTGTATAAGCGATAGAGGTGAGGCTGGTGAGCGAGATTTGGGAGAGGGGAGAGAGGGGAACGAAATATATGTATATATACAATTTTTTTCTCGCTTTATATAACCACAAACACATTTTATACATTTATGTTTGTATAAAAGTGAGAGGGAGCGAGCGAGAGTGGCCGGTGAGCGAGAATTTGAGGGAGAGAGGTGACTGACAAACAGTTTGCTACAGGGCACAATTAAATCAAAGTGTGATTATAATATTTAATTCGATTTATTAATTCACCATAATATGCAATTTCCCCATACTATGGTAAATTAACTATATTGATTTATAGTATTTTTCAAATATTACTCTACATTACAAAGTGTCTATACTTAAAAGTCCTGAACTCAAATTAGAATCATTTTTAGAGCAAGGGATTCACTGTATTTGTTTCTTAGTTCTGAATATTCGTTTAGTATGAGTGATAAGAAAAAATTAATTTCGATATTAATTTTAAGATGAATTTATTTCATATATGATTGAAATGAAATCGTGAGATAACTTATCTTATACTTAATTATCCAAGGATTATAGTGTGCGTCTTTTTGTTTCATATTAAGGATAAAATAACAATTTTAAAATAACTAATTCTGAAATAACTCGTTTAAAGACCAAATGAACCCTAAAAATAAGACAACACTTGCAGACTATTGGATGTTGCTGCTGCACCTTGAAGTTAGTATAATTATACTGTACATATAATAGCAATGTCACAAACAATCATGCACATTATTACTTAAAATTTCGAAATTTATTACTATAGTGTAAAGTATTTTTTACCTATTTCACTTATAAAAAGTCAATAAGACAAAAAGATGAGAGGAGGAAATGAAACACAATAAATATATCTGAACCAATATAATAAGATGGTCCTGAAAAATAAAAATATGCACCCCCACGTTATTTAATTTACTTAAGTAATGCTTCCGTACGTTTGCGATAGTTATTTTTTAAGTGTGTATAAAGTGAAATAAATTTAATGAATTATTAGATAAATTTCAATTTGGAAGATCAATTCAAGCTTAAAGACTGTTATTTTAAAAAGTAAATGATGTTGATGAAATAAAATTAGATAAATTTGATTATTGCTTAGAAGTGTATCTTTTCGATCTTACAACAAAAAGGTTTTTTTTCTTAAGAACATAAATTGGTCCATTTAAATCTCTTTCACAGGATATATACATTACTAATCAGTGTTATAGCTTATTGTGTTAAGGATATTCAAATAAATTTAATCATTCAGTGAATCATTTTTCTTGTATATATAATTTTTTTTCTCATAAAGATCTCGAATAGAGTTCAAAATATAGAATTTGGTTTGAATCAAAAATGTGATATAAGATTAAATTCTGATATCAATCTTAGTAATTTAATTTATTTTGAATCAATATTTTAAAAAGCGGGGGCATGAACCAGGAAATTTTATTTGATATATGACGAAACGTAAGTCTCGAGATATTGGGTTTAAAAAATCTTAAAATTTTTAGTTTATAATATAGTAATAGTAATATAATGACACAAAATCATAAAAATAATATGCCAATAGTTTGAAAGAATTAAAAACATGATTAAAAAAACTCACCAAAAATAAAACTTCTCACATGATTATGCAAATATAAATAATCTAATATTTTGATTTTCTAATAATAAAAGTATCGTTATTTTTAAAACTAATTTTTATCAGACTATATAATTTATCTCCCTAAAAGAAATTAATAGAGAAAATGCACAAGTATGTCCGAAATCCCAGAGACACACTTATACTATACTAAGGTCCTATTAACTCCCTGAACTTATTTTATAACTAATTCTACCCCTTTTCGGTCTACACGGCACTAGCTTTAAAAAAAAGTCAACCAGCGTTGGACCCACAAGATAGTGCCACGTAGGCCGAAAAGGGATAGAAAATTATTAATAAAATAAGTACAGGGGGTAATAGGACCTTAGTATAGTATAAGGGTGTTTTTGAGATTTCGGGCATAGGTTGAGGGGGTACTTGTGCATTATCCCGAAAATAATCAATATAACTTACTAGTATTATAATTAGAACATCACTCCATCATGTATAAAAATAAAATTACTTTCGATTATAGCTAAATAAAATATGATAATTTTGAAAGACATGACAAAATCATAAAAAACACTTATAAGTGAAAAAGTGAGGGTAAAAAATGTTAACTAAAGATTTTAATACATAATTTGACAAGATCTGCTAGGCGAGTCCCTAATCGAGCGCTTAGGTCAAAAGTCTTACCGAACTAAGCCCCACACTTAAATCTCGAAATGTATACTAGAGTCCCATCACGGGACAAGTTCCGACAAAGTTTTCTAAATCACTATTTTAAAATAATAGAAAAGTAAAAGTGATCGGAGAAAACTAACGTAGACAAAAACATAATGGTCCAGGCACCATTAATTAGGATAAACACTAATTAAATATGGTTGTTCCATGGTACGATTTCATAATCAATATGCTAGTACTAATTAATGGCAGGTTATTTCAGACGATTGAACACAAATATTTATAACCATTAATCAAATATAGCCCACCATAATTCATAGTTATGGAGTTCTGCCTCATTTTTTTATTAATTTAATTTTTTTACACACGAGTGATAAAATTTAATTATGCAATTCTTTAATGAAAGAAAATTCTAAAATGGAGGAGAATAATACAGAAACGTGGATTCATAGAGTTCACAAGTTCAGTAAAAGAGGCAAATTTAATTAATTTATTGCATTAAATTTAAAGTTTTTTTATTTTATTTAAAATCAACATTTATTTATGAAACATCACAAATTCTTAGACACACACAATTTCAAAATTTAAATTGTGAAATTGTATTTTATTTTTAAACATAAAAATTGGACTCCTAATTAAATTTATATTTTATGTGAGATTCATGTTCGATGTGAAAAGATATACTAATGCGGTGTCTTAAAATATGTGGTACCTTGTTTCTAAGCTATACATATATATTGTTCATTTAATATAATTGTATAATAGTTGAGACAATTTTAATAATTTTCACATATTACGAAGTTTTCATGTTAATGAAAAAAAATACAAACTTAAAAATTACCACTTTAATGTAGTGTTTAATGGACTTGCATTAAGAGATAATATTTGACTTATGAATTGTTTTTAATTTCATACATCAACATTAGCACATTAGTTGGATTATAATACTTTATATTAATAATAAGTAGATTAAATAACTCATATTTTAGAAACAAAATATAATATCTAAATAATAAAATCTGTAAGTTAATTTATTTAAATTAATTTATAAGTATAAATATAAAATATATAATCAATGAAATAAACAAATGATTAAAAGAATTATTTGAAGAGGTATTTTTGTCTTTACCTAAATTAGTCCCACGGTATTAGAACTAATACCACCAAATGAAAGGTATTACTTATACTGATATGCCCTCTAATACCATATAGGTGTATAACTAATTCATGAATTGATTATACTAAATACTAAATAATACCACATATAATATCGGACTATTTCTCCTAATACTTCCTATCAAACGACCCCTAACTTTATTTTGCCAACCATATTGGATTAATAAGTTAGAATACTGAATAGTAATCATTCATTATTTATCAGAATTATTACTACGTACATACGTGTTTGTAAATTGGATCGTACGATAATTTGCATCGTTGCATGCATGCAAAATTCATGTTAAAAAAAATGCACGTTACAGCATTTATATACACCAGTTAATTTTATTTATTTATTTTATTTCACCTAGTAATTTTACCAACATGGGACATAATTTATAGAAGATTATAACACAAAAATATAAATTTGTTTATCACGAAATAATTATATCCTAAAAAAATTAATTAACACAACACAAACTAGAGGCAAATGTTCAAATAATCATATTTTCTCTCATTTGCTATATATATAATCATAAAGAATCTTCGAATAACGGAGAAGTCAAAAATTTTATTGAGGTTATTCAAAAAAATAAACTCACAAAAAGCAAGGAGGATCAGAATAAGAATCAGATCGATATATCACATACGTTGATGGATCAGGATCAAAGACTCCTATCATTAGGGCCATCTTAAGCATTAGGCCACTAAAATCATCGTTTGGGGTCCCATATTATTATTATTTTTTTTTTGGGGGGGGGGGGATATATAAAAAAAAATACTATGTATATTACTTAAAATTATATGTATTTTTAAATTAAAAAAAATATGTAAGAAGTATAAGAAAAACAAAATACAGTTATTTTTTCTAAGGGAATGAAACATTTTTTGAAAATAATTTTCTTAAGTGGAAAATTGTGTTTTATATTTATCTCCTTAAAATTTGATCTTATGTTATTATTTACCTTATACTCATCTTTTTTATTCTCTATTTTATTAGTTTTATTTTCAAAATTGAACTCTCTCCTAATCAAATGATTTACTATTGATTACAAGTTTAAAAAGAACAAAATTTACTTTTGAGCGTCTTCTTAAAATCTTGAGAATTGCAACAAACAATCATTATATTGAAGGAACGCAAATCTAGTTCAACATTATTATATCAACTTATCAAATTCGTGAACTGAATGTTAATTTATTATTCTAACTTTATTTTATAATTTTTCTTGAACTTTTGTTATTTTTGATATTCTTTGTTAGTAAGTATATATATTTTCGTTTTAGTTGTTATTAAGAGAAATAATATATATAGGTAGAAGATAGTGATGTAATGGATTTACTCAATGAAATAAAAAGACTTGATTCTTTTCCTAATGCATATATTGCTTATAGAATAATGTTGACAATTCCTATAACTATTGCCTCGGTCGAAAGAAATTTTTCAAAACAAAAATTGATAAATCTTATCTAAGATCAAAATTGTGTGATTAAATGCATATGCTATATTATTAATTGAAATGAATTACTGAAACAAATCTTAGAAAACAGTAATTAATGACTTCACATCTAAAATGCTAGCAAAATAGATTTCAAATAAATATATACATGATTATTTATTTTTTTTGAAAAAAAAAAGTTGCCCCTCTTTTAGATTTGACTTTAGGCCCCCAATATTTTTGAGTCGACCCTACCTATCACGTGGCAATGTATTACATACAAATTATATACAACCAACACAAAATAATTTTAATTCGAACGAGAATCCAAGAAAATTTTGATAAAATTTTTTTACTAGTTAGACATTCAAACTAAGCATTATTACAATAAAACATCCCTACTACTACTAAAATGTTTCTGTTATTCACTTTTAATCCAAATTTTATAACTTTTTTCGTGTTCTTATTTATCTAATAGGTATAGTTAAGTTAACACGTAAAATATGCATGTACATATATAATGTTTTTTAGAAAAAATTGAAAGACAAATTTTAAAAAATTGATTTTGTATTACGTCATATATAAATATTTGTATTCCCGTTACATCAAGTACAGAGATGAGATGGACTTATAAATGAACGTGCTATTTATTTTAAAGACCCCACATTTATTATAGGGAAAGCGAAAACTTTAGTATCGTCATTTATTCTTTAGATTTTATCGAGATCTAATAGATTCACATATATTTAATTATAATTTATAAATTAGAATATTTTATTTATTTATTTTTTGGAAAAAAATTAGTAAAAAACATAAAAACAACTTACTTGATGAAAGAAATAAAGGTATCATAAGTAACATCTTATGTCGTTATTAAAAAAAAAAACTCATGATCGTTATAATAAAAATAAATATGAGAAAAAAAGATACTTTATGTTCGTTGTCTTTCTCCTATCCACCCTCACCCAACTTCACATCCGATCACCAGTGGCGGATCTAGGAATTCTAATAAGGGGGTTTAAAATTTTGAAGAACTAAACACACTGACTAACTGAAGGAGTTTCAATATCTATTATAAATACATAAAAAATAATTTTTACAATGTAGAAATAGTTATATTTTCGTCGAAGGGGTTCATATAGGCTGGCTCCGGCCCTGCCGACCCCAACACACTTTTGACCCTCGTATCCCTCACCCCCACCCCACAACTTTGATTATATGAATATTACTTGAAAGGATAAGGATCGACTGGATATTTCTAATAGACTCACGAAATAAAGAACTCCGATACTAATTATTTTATTAAATAAAACTTTTGACACGAAAAGGATATACATATGTGATATAACGTATGGTATTACGTAATATATTATGAAAGAGATTTGAAAGGGTTCACTTAATAATTTAAGAAGCAGAAAAAGAAATATAATCGAATGGATAGTATTCTAAGCAATTAAATCATTTACCTAACTTTATTTGATGGACTTATAGCAAAAAAGAGAAATGTTATATATAGAATATTAATGCATGCCTACTAGAAATAATGTCTAAATTTATTATCTAGACATTAAGATTCAAGTGTGACTTTATTTCATATATTAGGTCATCATTTTTTGGATATTAGTAGTTGGAACATTATGATAATATTTATTTCGTCCATTATAAAAAATAAAAAAAATAATTTTTCCTTCACTTATACACACTTATAAGTGAAAAAATTATATGTATCAATGAATATCAAAACAAAAAAGTATATATAAATTTACAAGGCAAATATATGCTAATATAAAATAATAAATATATTAAAGCATGTATGAATGCATTTAATTTATACAAATTTATAACTGATATTATATGAATATCTTTTATATATTATATATCAAAAAATATGCATACACATGTATATATTATATAAATACGATGAAGTGAATCATTCAAAAATTTACTTTTTTCGATATATATTCAAATGGGGTTCACGACAAAAAAATAATAATGAGGATAATTTGTACGTATAATATAGGATAAAGAGATTGAAATAGTTCATTAATCTTTGGTCTGATATTTGTATACGAATCCAACTAAATATAAATTCGCGCCAAAAACTCTTATATTTCAGACTATATATACTATTTCCTAACAAGACGATTTCATATCATGAATGCGTATTTACTACTCCCTCATTGGTCCATTACTTGATTACTCCTTCAAACACCTTAGCAATAATTTCATTTACCTAACTTTATTTGATGGACCTATATCAGAAAACGAAATGTTATAAAGCAAAAAAGAGTAGTAGCTACATGGAGTTAATTAGTTAAATAAATTGCAAAAAACATGGACGGTGCATTTTTTAATTTTTTTTTTGGCCTCCCAGGACCATATAATATTGATTGTCTTTCAATATGTCTCCTCTCTCTGACCTTACTCATATATATATATATATATATATAATATACTTAGATGTAATTAGTCCGTGCAAATACGGGTTCAATATTTTCTATATATGTCGCAAAATTTATTTTAACAGATGTCATACTTTGTATTAGATGAAATAATAATCATATCAACAACTATGATACTTCGTATTGGATGAAATAATAATCAGAAGATTGTTAAATAAAACATGGAGTCTATCTACTTTCCTTATAAATATCTAAAAAGAACATAACATATAAGTGATCACTATATTAAAAATGATATTCATCGATAATTAACTAATGATAATAGCTCAATTATTGTTAAATATTTAATGATAATTAACTTTTTATATATATCGCTAAAGCTTTTAGCGACATTAAATTTAATGACACTTAATTAATATTAATAAATATTTTAGCACTCTTTATTAATATATCTATTTATTACTATTAAACAATTATTTTTGTTATAATAAATGTTTTTCTGAAATTTAACTCAGAGCCTCAATTACATCATTTTTTAAAGCAAAACAAACTCTCATATCTCCTTTTCCCTCTTTACTTGTAGCAGAAAAGATGAATGGAAAAAGGAAATTGAAAGTGAGTAAAAACTAACAAATCAATAAATTAGAAATATTGAAAATTACAGGAACTCTTTGAGAAGAGCAAAGATGAGTGCTTGAAATTTTATTTTTTTTCTATCTGGTGTTCGAAATTCATATTAAAATTTTGATTAAACTTGAATCGCGCACTGCAAGACTTAATTGAGATAACGCTTCTAATAAAATTTTCTTCATACTCAAAACTCAAATTCAAAACCTTTGAATAAAGACGAAGAACTCCCGCCAGTGCACTACAATCTCGTGATAAAATTCTATTGTTAAAAGACAAAGGATGGTGGGAAGTGAAATGAAACCCACCTATAACAAAGCGTTGGCAAGAAAAACCACGTGGATTAATTATGAGAACAAGACAATTAATGCAAAAACGAAACTACCCTACACAAATTAAAATTTTGACATAAAACATATATGTTAGATATCAACTATTTCGACTCACTCTTATATAATAGTAGAAAAGAAAACTAAAGAATATTGACTTTATAACTTAGAGCATGTCACTATAAATAAATAAAAAAAACTTTGATTTAAAAATTCATTACTAATTTTACTTAACTACGAATTTGTGATAATTTTTGTTAAGCAATTAAAATAACGATAGATCAACGATAAAATTGGTTGTTAATTTTATTATTTTAGTAACGTGTAAAATACTTTACAGTTTTACACTATTTTTTTTTAAAAAAAAAACAAATTATAAGGGTACATGATTTTAATTTTTAATCAATCATTTCATAAACTAAATTTCACTCTAATAAGGATTTAGAGATACAAAATCTTTGTAATAAAACAAAAAAACTAATCAAACTCTTAGAAGTACAATTTTCTATAGCTATATAGTAGAACTTAAAATACTGGAGAACCAATAGGTGAATTAACTAAATAATTAGGAAAATTATTCCAATTAATTAGTAACTTATTATCTTCAATATCTTCAGAATAGCTTCCCATAAAATTATCCACTTGTAATCCATTTGTTGAATTTTGTGTATATTCCGGAAATACCCCTGAAAACTCCTGCATGAAACTTGGAAGTTCTGTTTGGAGTAGTTGATCATCTTCAAAACATGAGTTGATTGTAGACAAATTATGAAGATTTTGATCATCATCAACATCAAATTTTGTAGTAGTTGGTGCATTTTTCGCCAAAATATTCTCTGAGGAATTTAACGTTGATGATTGTATCGATGAATCGAGTTTCTTGTTCTTCAAATTATTACGTAGAATGGCATGACTAATGTCATTTATTGTTGGTAATTTTGTGCTAGTCATTTTCCATGCTTTCAATATGTCTAGACAAGGGAGTTGTTGATAATGATAAGGTAATTGTTGTGAAATAGTACTAGGGTTAATGTTGTAATTGTGAGTATTGTTGTTGTTATTGAAGAGGATTTTCGATTTTCGAACAAGCCTAGCTTCTGCTTCTAGTCTTGCACTTTCCCATTCAGCCATGTGACTAAGGTTTGCAACATATTTTGATGAGCCTGCATCACTTGGTTTGTGTGTCATTGGATCGATTCCCATTTTGGTTAACCTCTTCTTCAAACGCGAATTCCAATAGTTCTTTATCTCGTTATCTGTTCTGCTTGGTAAATAAGTTGCTATTGCTGACCATCTGATATATCATTGACAAAGAAATGAATAAAAACCTAATCAATTTACTATCACAATAATCATGGATAGACATTATTACACAAAGAATGAAATTATTTGTGGTAATATTAAATCACTAGTCTTGGATACTTAAATCAAATCAAATCAATTAAATGGTGACTTTAATTGAATGTGGACACTGCTATAATAAGGCACTATCAATCATAGACAGTATCATAAGTAGCATTATGGCTATTTGTTGCATATTGAAAAAAAAAAAAAAACAAAGACTATGGGGATTGGGAAAGAATAATATTGTGGCAGAAACAAAGGTAACTAACTATTTATGAGTTCTATCATCATTTGCTATCTTTTTATTACTGTACTTCATTTATTTATTATTTACTCTATCGTTACTTATTCATTATACTAAAAAATGATATTCATTTTTATTTATTCAATTTAAAAAAATAAAAGATAATTTATCACTCCGATTCTAATTTACTCTTATTACTCATTAATTATATTTATTTTTCAAAATACTGAATTTATTATATTCAAAGAATAATATAGTAAAAACAGTCATTTTATTTATCGCTCAATATGCCAAATTAATATTGTACGAACAAAAATGAACTGATAAAAAAAGCATATATATATATATATATATATATATATATCAGTATGTATACCTATTTCCAAGAAGAGCATGAAGGTGAATGATGGTTCTTTCTTCTTGTAAGCTAAATTTTCCTCTTTTGATATCAGGTCTTAGATAGTTTATCCATCTTAGCCTACAGCTCTTTCCACATCTTTGCAAACCTAAAAATAGAAGCAAAAAGGAGTGATTAGCAAATGTTAAATAATAGTACACACCTATATAAATATGTATTTTCTAACTAATTAATTTTTTAGATGATATAATAACATGATTTTTTATTCAGGTTAAGGGTCATGACTTCAAGTCTCACTATCACGTACCTGGCCCATAAAAAGTGTATCATATAAATTGAAATGAAAGGAGAATATCAATTTATTATAATTAAGTTGTAATAATCACACATGAAAAACGTTGCACGAAAAAGAAAACTAGGCAATCTAGCACTAGCTATAGATAGTCCTGGATCGTGACTAGGGATAACAATGAAGCGAGGCAGAGCACAGTAAGGGGGTTAAATCACCTTCACACTCATCCTGTCTTGCTCTATTGTCGTTTTTACTTGTTAGACCGTTTAAATCGATCGTTCAAATCTATATAAATATATAACAATTTTTACATAATTTGAGACGAAAGGAATAATAATTAAAATTACCAGCTTTAGCAGGCAAACCCCTCCAGCTACCACAACCATGTTTATCAATAAAAGACAATAGTTTTTGGTCTTCTTCATGTGTCCATGGACCTTTCTTCAATCCCTCTTCACCACAATATTTGGATCTTCCCATTTTATGTCTATAATAATAATAATTATTATCTCAAATCAAGAAAGTTTGTTATTTGTGTTTTTCTTTTTGTGGAAATGAGAGATGGTATATATAGGCAAACAAATGTTAAAAATAATTAGTAGTGTGACAAGAGAGTTAGCTACACTTGCTATGTAAAATAAATGATAGTATAAATTCCAAATGAGTAGTAATTATCAACACCAGCACACTACTATGTCAAGCTTTAATTACACTGCTGGAATTTCAGGCAGCTGATAGGAGAAAAATAAAACCTCTGCCTTTTTGAGGCTCGAGTGAAGGCATATCCGACTTTTACTTCGATTATCTTTACTATTTTATTGGTGTTAATAATGATGACAAATAGATGAGTTGGATCAAATATGAACGGATTAACATAAAATGGATAATAATATGATAGATTGGTATGCTCATATTCTATATTCGGTAAAAGTGAGTTGTGTGACATAATAGGTTGGATAAAAGACGAACTGATCCGTATTTTTATGAGTTAATGATACTTTTACTTTTGTAACACCCTGCTATTTGAAAGAGACAGAATTAGAAAGAATTATTTTTGGAAAGAATAAAAATTTGAAATTTGGCAAAGTTATGTTAAGTATGAGTTTTGGGTCAACTTCAAACGATCATAACTTTCAGTACATGATGAGTTAGATGGCTAATAAAATAACAAATGAAAGGTCTTGGAATCTTCATTCCAACGCCACCGAGTTAGCTAATTTTCGAACTCGTATGAGGGTTATATGCCCGTTTGAAGTTGGACTATCAATTTAAGAAAAGTTACTCGAATTTAAGAGGGATATTTTAGTCTTTTCTTAGCCAATTAAATTATTTCATTTTCAGTAATTAATTAGGGGTGTAAACTGAATTGGTTCAATTTACGCACTCAAATTTCACACTAAAAAAAAAAGAACTCAAAAGAATAAAGGAAATAAAAGAAAAGGTCAAGATTTCGTCAAGTTCTTGAAGGTTTCGTGCAGATTTCGTCAAGGGTTGATCCCTAAGAGGTATTTGAGTTCACATAGTGTTGGGTACGTTGACCCACACGCCAATCATGTTAATTTATTCAGCGTATTTTCTTCCTAAGATTTGATATTCTTGAGTTGTGTTCTTGAAATTGCCTTCAGTCTTGAATTTGGTTTGGATTGATGAGTTTATTGAGATAGTCTTATCGATTTTAAAAGTTGTTTTAAGTTAGATTTTTGGGTACATGTATTGAATAGGGCGACGCACCATAAGGTCTAGGACGGTGCGCCAGCAGTGCACGCTCCAGCAGTGTGCTCGAGACGTCTGCCCCCACCCATATTTTGTTGTTTAGCTCGTCTGTATCCTTCTGAAGTTTACTAACACTTCCTATCAATTCTAACAATTCTAAATGACTCTAAACATCTAAGAAAATTCCATAAACCTGAATTATAATCTTGAATCCATAAATTCAAATTCAAGGAAAGTTAAGACTCAAGTTTAAGAAGTTCGTAGAGTCATTTCAAAAGTCGTTTAAAAATGTTTTTAAAATTGTTTTAAGACTAGAGCATTGAGTTGAATAAGAGTAGGATAGAAGTTCATTTTCTTTAAAAGATTATATGGAAACTAAGTATTCCCAAAGAGTAAATATTTTCACATTTAAACAAGAGAGGAAACACCGATTTTCAAGAGAGCTTTTGAGCTAGTTTTTGAATAATAATCTCAAACCACGGAGGAAGAGTTATGTTTTTGAACATATAAGCTGAGTATATTTTGGAAGTAGTATTGAGCACCGATATGGGGACGAGTTCATAATAACTCAAGTGTCTAAAAACCATGTAGCCGACGTGGGTAGATTCGATCATATTTTTTAGATGATTCCTTAATGCTTTTAAGCATAGATTAGTGGATCCACTTAATTGAGGCGTTTGATATCCCGACAAGTTACATGACAGTTCTGACAGCGTGGGCGAGATATTGTATCGTCACATAACTCATAGTGATTGTTGTCTGTTAGAGAAACTCTGAAACATAGTTTATTTTTATATTCTCATATACAATTGCGATATTATGTTATTTTCCAATGATTTAGGATATTATCTACTATTTAAATGCTTTATATAAACGACATTTTTATTGTTTTTTAATTGTGCATATAGTTGAGTATCCGTGATGAGTAAAGTTGAGGTAAGTGTTTTTTTCATAATTCAGTTCAATCTTATGTCACGTTTAGCTTCTCCACGCATGTTCTTACATTCAATGTATTGACGTCAGTTGATCTGCATCGCTTATGATGCACATACAGGTAAACAGGATCAGCAGTCAACATTTCATTGATCTAGTTGAGTATTTGAGAGTCATTTAGTGACCCTCCTTTCTTTCCGGAGGATCCCTTTATTATTGCTTTGTCGTTTCAGTTGTTAGGGTGATCGGGGTCTTGTCTCAACATCCCTCATAGTATTAGAGGCTTCATAGATTGATAAATATAGTTCTTTAGTCTTTGCATTTCAGTTGTTTTGTTATAAGACTTGAGCTACCACTTTGGCTAGTTGGATGTTTAATTCTAAAACATTCTAAGTTATTTTGAGACAGTTGAGTAAAGTTGCATTTCAGAGTCTAGCCAGGCTAAGAGTTCGCTCAGGATGTACGCTCGGGGCGTAACAACTTTAACTAGACTACAATATTAGATAGTACTTTAGTGATGTGATAAATCGATTACTCCCTCATTTTTAAAAAGAATGTCCTAATTTGACTTGGAGTAGAGTTTAAGAAAAGAAAGAAGACTTCTAAATCTTGTGGTTCTAAATTAAAGTTATGTCAAATGCAATAAATTGTCCTTTAATCTCGTTGTCTTAACATGCCACGTGGAAAGTTCAAGTTAAAGTTTTGTCCAAAAAGGAAAGGGGACATTTTTTTTTAAACAGACTAAAAAGGAAATGAGGTCATTCTTTTTTAAATGGAGAGAGTATTATTTATCTACATTATATTTTTAATCGAAGTTTTACCAAAACCCCAACCAAGAAACCGACCCCGATTTATCAAGAGTTGGCTCCTAGGTCAAGATCTCGTGTCGGGGAGTAGGGTCCCGAGGAGATATGGATTTAAGTCAGATCCCAAGTCAAGATCAATCTCAAGTTTGGTCCCCGGGTTATGGTTGGGTCCCAAGTTAGGACTTTAAGTTGGGACCCCAAGGTTGAATCTCGGGTCCCGTCTCGAATCGGGACGTGTCTCGATTTAAGTTCTAGACTAGGATCGTGGTCGGGTCCTCAAATGAGGATCAAAATTCGGGGTCAAGAGTCGCCTCCCAAGTTAGCTATAGGTTCTGCATTGACTCCTGAGTGAGTTCTCAAATTAGGGTCAAGAGTCGACTTTCAAGACATAGTTGGGGTCAAGATAGGGATTGAACCCCGAGTTAGAGCCAAGACTCAGGTCAAAAGTCCAGGGCAGGGGGCTTGAGACGGAAGTCGGATCCGAAGTCAAGGTTAAGGTCGAATCAGATTTCAAGGTTAAGGCAAAAAAACAAAAATGACAGAATTACAATTTTTATTTAAAAAATAAACACAAAAATCTATAAGACAACATTTAATATATATATATATATATATAATTTTAAGCGAAAGAAATTTCGCAACCCCTCGCACCTCTTTAGATCCGCCCTTAGTCTGAACAACATGTTTCACCTTTCATAAATTTGCATGTCCAATATCTAGGTGATTTATTGTACAACCAAAGATGACAAATACATTTATTTCAAAAAAAAAAAAAATGTCGATTTATTTAAGAATCATAAATAGTATTGGGACTGTGATGGGGGATATCTCAACCAACTTATATATTGCAAAGTACATTCACATTTATTACTCCAAAAAAAAAAATATATGTCATGCTTCCCTCACAAATACTATTCATTTTGGCAAAATAATAAATGTGTATCCCAGTATTATTAAAAGTAGCTTCAATTATTTAGACAATAATACCATAGAAAACTTCAATGTTTGAGAACTTCCTTTTTTATTTATTTTAAATAATATTTTTCTCTTTTTTTTAAAAAAAAAATCAAACTTGATTTATATATATACCCAACTCTGATTTAATGTATGAATACTTTCTCTTCTCAAAAAAAGTTCCTCCTTTTTTTTTTATTTAATATATCAAGTTGATTTATACGTGATGCGATGAAGTGCTCCATCCTTAACAAGACGTCTCAATTTATTTTGTGAATATAAAAAATCTTGATAAGAAGCACATTCTCAATAATAAATCCTACGTAATACAAATTCAGATTAATTGAATTTCAATACGAATAAAAAAAAACACTGAAATACTAAAAAAAGTTTATCTCTATATATATACACACATACTCTATACTTGTAAATTTGTTTAGTTTGCATGACACGATGTTATCGCAGCAACATTAATTACGAGCTCGGCATAACACAATAATTCTAGCTCAAAGCTTATATTATTTCGTATTAAAGACTTCACTTATTAAGAGTAAATAATTTAACTCAAACCCAATAAATTATTTCGTAAAATCTAGAATTTAGACTCAAAATTTTAAATTTCTATCTCATGAATATTAAAAATAGTTGAAAAATAATAATAATCGGAAGAATATGGATTGGTATGGCATTGGCAGTGTACATACTGATAAAGAGTATATCTATGCAAACATCTCATAAATTTCAGAATGTCAACTCTCGTGCATCTTCTACTTCTCATCAATATATATATATATATATCGATTAATTAATTTTGTCTATCGAAACTTAAGCAAATGAAAAGGAATCACTTTTAATAATTCGTATCTTGTTTATATAATTGATGTTTCTAGATGTATATACAGTTAAATAAAGCAAGGGGTGATAGTTAAAATGTTACTATTAGATGAAATTGTAGATATGTTCCGCGCAAAATATATATACACTAGTAAATTAAATCAAATACTCACTTCTGATAGTATGTCGATGCAATGATTTTGTATGTATTTTTTTTGTTCGTATGTATATCATTGTATATCCAGTGATACATAAGATAATACCATCACATACACCCCCAAACATATAAGAAATACACCAAATATACACAATATACTAAACATATACTCATTCACAAATCACACCCAATAACTTATACACATGATATACAAATAATATATACTCGATATATGGTTCGATGTATTATTCCACCACCGGACAATCACCAAGAAATACACTATAACCGTCACCAAGTACAAATGTTGTTATTATTTTGCTAGAAATCGTTAAATGTTGTTATGCTTTTATAATAAAGTACAAATACTCATATTAATATAGTATATTGAGCTTGAATATGATTTTGGATGATCCAACTAAAACTAAAGGGTAAGCAAGAAGTTGAGTCCATTTAAGGAGGCCCATTTGAAATGATATCTTGTGCTTCCTTCGTATTAATTAACCTAATATTGTTTGATTCGATATAAAGTTTAAATTTTGTTTTATTTTTAAATTTATGATTTAAAATAAATTTTAAGATATTTATTTGAGTATAAATTATAAATTTTAGATGCTGACAAAATATCTGTCACGTGAATTAAAATAACCAAAGTACTTCAAAAGCTCACTTTCATATAGGCCTCCTAGAATGGAGACGGTCGACTCAACTCTAGTAAAGTTCACTAGGAAACACGTCATATAACTTCAATTTGGATTAGTTATTGATCAAAAATTAAAATCAAATCAATTTAGTTAGTTTTAAAATTATTAAATTCAAATTTTACCGCATGCCATATATATTTATCTACTATTTGATTTGATTCTTTGATTATTTATGATGCACGAAAATAAAATAAAAAAAGTTTATTGAAAAAAGGGGAAAAAGAATACATGGATTTATTCAAAATTCATCTTATTTTGGATTGTATAATTCTTATACCCTAACTCCAATTATGTGTTACTTCTTGCTTATATTGTTAGCTAATCCAATGCATAAACTATCGATATTGCTAGACAAATAAAAGACATATCATACCATCTTCTTTTTCATTAGAATGTTGCATTTTTCGCATAAATATTGTTCATAAAAATATATATTGTGAATAGATAATTATAGATTTACTCGATATCTGTATTAAAAGAAAGTATTAATATATCTGAATTGAAACAATCAAAACACACGCAAACTAGTCTAAACACCACCGTTCGAGGGAAACTACAAACAAGACATATTGACTAATGCTACAAATGAAACCCTTTCCACCTTTGAAAACTCTTGAATTCATTTCCTTGAGACATTGCCATACCAATCCCACTTCTTCCATCTTTTCCAATCCCTCTATAATACAATCTCCATTCATGATCTTCATCATCTCCATCCATTTCAACAAGATATGGTGATCCCACCCCTTCACTATCCCAACCCCCTTCTTCACATCTCTTCAACAATGGATCATTCTCTTCAACTCTTCTCCATCCCTTTAATCCATCTAAAGACATTGCCATCCCTATACTCCTCCTCCCATTTCCATCTACACCTTCATAAACCATCATATACTTCCCATCTTTTCGATTTCGTATAACATGTGGATTCAACACTCCTAGTTCATCAAAACCACTTGTACCTTGTAGAATCTTCCCTAGCTTTAACCATTTCATTCCATCTCTTGACCTAGCTATCCCTATTGCAAAACACCCTTTATCAACATCATAGGAATGGTAATACATTCTTAAATCACCACTACTATGGTATACTACTTTTGGTGAACCTATAAACAAAGAATCCCATTCACCATCTAAACCAACATCAAACAAAGCACCAGAATGATGTTCCCCTTCAATTCTTGCCCAATGTCTACCATCTTGACTCATTGCTAACCCAGGCAATGACTTATAAATCTCTCCATCTCCATTCCCAAATCGCGGTATATCTAAATCTTTCAAAGTTTCAATCTTTTCAGAACCAAAACCAGTATAGTAAAGCCAATAAACAGAGCTGTTAGCTCTTACTTTAGCACTTGACATAATCACAACCTCACATGGCCTAATACTTTGTGTATCAAAACCCCACCAATTATCACCACAATTCAACACAATTTCACCTCTTTCCCAATGAACCCCATTACTAGAAACAGCTAAACCAATTGAATCTTTACCATTACTATCCCTCCCATGGTACCACATGTACCATCTCTCTTCATCATCACTGAGGTACCTTTTCACTACAGGTGAACCAATTTCAGAGCTATCCCAAGAATCTTTCTGCCCTAAATCAAAAACTAAACCCCGCGAAAACGATGAAATTGAAGGAGATGGAGGTTGATTTGAAGTGGGTTGTGGTTGGATTATTGAAATTGAGTCATTTAACAAGGATTCATCAGCTGCATTTTCTTGATTTGTGTTAGGTTTTGAACTGGATTTAGCTGGAAATAGTCTAATTCTTTTGGTTTTGAGATGTTGGAAGATGGGTTTTGGTTGAAACCATGTGGGGTTTGGTAAAAATGTAAACTTGGTGATTCTTGTTGGAGATGTAATGGAGTTTATGGCTTTGAGAGCTGCCATTGATGATCGGACAAAGAAGGTAGAAATGAATGGCCAGGAAGAAATTGAAGTGCCATTCAGTATTTAACACCAAACATAATTAGTAGAGTAGTATACTTTTTTTACTTTTTGAAGAAAATAACATATGTATGGTGAAATCTTACCAAGTATCTCCGTTGATTGTTTATCTAAACTTTTATCGTATTAAGAATATTTTATTTTCACTTTATAATTTTTTGTGTGATTTGTAGACTATTACACAGTAAAGGTTTTTCCAATAAGCACGAAGTACTCACCCGAAGAAAAAAAGTTTTGGCAAAGATGTAGCGCGTGCTGGTTATCCCTGAGGTTCTAAAAAAAAACCGTTCCTCCATCTTAACATAAAACACTCCATAAGTTATACTATATAGTGTTATCGTATATTTAATAATTTGAACTGTTGAATATTAAAGACACATCTCTTACTCTCTTTTCATTTTATATTATTGTCACGTTTTGCTTTTTTTTTAAAAAAATACGATATGTTACAATTTATCGTAGAAAAATGATTTTAAAATATTTGTGGAAACTCAAAAATATTTTATAATAAATGGAGTATTTATTACGATGATATAAACTAACTATAGAGTAGCTATTACTATAGTGAAAGTGCCACAACCGAAAGTGAAAAAATGAAAAACAAAAGATAAATAAAGTGAAAAAAGAATGATCTTTCAAGTTGAAGCAACAAGATTTCAATCGCCTACTTTGCTACTCAACCTCAAGGAAGGTATATTTACCCATACTATGATTATTGTAAATTTGGATTTACCTATCAAATAATTTTGTAGGTTTTAAATTTTATAAAGATGAATAAAAAAATTATTAAATCATATGGAATTTACTTATATATGTATAAATTGATGACACAAATATGATTAGTTGAAAGATATTTGATTGAGAATAAGTTATTGTTTTTATGAGGAAAATGAAATTCATCCTAAAATACCGTGATAAAAATATGCATAGATTCATGGTGTGAATACAATTAAATGATTTGCTTTGATTGAAGTTCGATTACACCATTTATTGGAGCTGACATAAAACACAAATTTTTATAGGAGCTTATTATTTGCTTAGTGATCACGACAATTATAGGTAATCTCAGCGTGACATATTTCATTCTAATAGACAAATACAGTTGTAGAGACAAATTAAAGTTATTTGGCCTTAAGTGATGCGTTGATCATAACTTTAACATGATCAAATGTAAAATTGACTTTCTGAGATCGAAACTTAAAAATCAAGCTAAAACAATAATAAGTTTATTGTATTCCATACATCAAAATAGGATATATATTATTTTTCTTATACGTCCTAACCTAAAAGGAAAACAAATATATATCCTAAAGTTCCAAGGGAAGTAAATATTCTATAGAATTTTCCAAGTAAATAAAATAAAATATTCTACATTAATACAAATCCTAAAAAAAAAAAAAATTACTATAAAATTTTATTACATCCCCTTACATCTTTCACTTTACATCAACTAAAATTAGAACATTTATTATTTCTTTTTAGATTCAATTTTCGTCTTTCTTGATTACATGCTTCTAAGTATTTTTCAACTTCAATTGAAACATGCTCAAATATTGAGATTAATATATACATTTAATTATAATTAATTTATATACGTGATGAATATTTGAAACTATATATAAATATTTTTTTAAGATATTAAATATATGTTAACAAAAATATTTTTATCATAAAATTAAATGATCAATTGAAACAAACTTTTGAATTAAATGTCTCAATAAAATTCATTAACATATTTAAATGCAATTAAGTTATATCACAATCTTTTTTAATATTAATAATAAGTAGATTGATAAAATTGTTAAAAAAATATGATTTTATGGAAAAGATTTTTTACAAGTCAATTCTATTTCACCCAAAAAAAGAATTAAAAAAAAATAAAAAAGAAGAAGAAGTCAATTTAGTTTACTTTGTTTTCCATTTTCTTCTCCACAATCACACATCTCTGAAACAAACTCCTTTCGCGTTATATTACCGGAACCAATTGAACCGGCACCGGGGAGAAACTAAAAAAACCGTTCGCCGGAGAGAAGAGAGGGCGTTAATCGGAGAAGCCCTCTCAATCTCCGATCGGAAAGAACCCCTAAAATTGCTATTGATTTCATCATCGCAATTGTTGAATCATATGGTTAAGATATTTTCAATTTTTGATGCGCCGATCCAATGCCCGTAAAATAAATCGTGTTGATAACAAGAGTAAGACAATGGAATCGGCTAATTTGCAATACCGACCAAGTAGATCTTCACATCGGAGTCCTAATCGGAATAGTTCTAAATCGAAATCGAGAATCTTTTGTTACACTTCGATAATGTTTGTTATTGCTTTTTTATGTTATGTTTTTGTGTTTTCGAGTCATGTTAGGTTTTCTGTGAAGAGGAAATATGGGATTGTGATTGATGGAGGAAGTACGGGGACGAGGATTCATGTGTTTGAGTATGAGGTTAGGAATGGGGTACCGGCGTATGATTTTGGGGATAAGGGTTTGGTTTCGATGAGGGTGAATCCGGGGTTATCGGCTTATGCTGAAAAACCGGAGATGGCGAGTGAATCAGTGGGGAAGTTGGTGGAGTTTGGGAAGCAAAATGTACCTCAGGAATATTGGAGTTCAACAGAGATTAGGTTGATGGCTACTGCTGGAATGAGGTTATTGGATTCGGGTGTACAGGAGAAGATTTTAGAAGTGTGTCGAGGGGTACTGAGGGATTCGGGTTTAAAGTTTATGGATGATTGGGCTTCTGTTATTTCAGGTATGAGGAATGTGTTTGCATTTCACTTGTGTTGGTTGTCCCATGTTTAGTTGTTTTGCATTTTTTTGATCAATTCAAGTTGAAAGTTGCTGTCTTTGAGTTACAGTTGACATTTTTATTGGTTTTCTCTATAGTTTTTGACACTTCATTTATGTCTTTGTGATGTAGTTATATAACTCTGTCCATCTGACTTCGTAAAGCATATAGCATGGATAAAAGAGGAAGCTTGTGGTAGTGGTATGCTGAAGGCCAGGCTAAAAAATGTAACTGCTAATTAAAAAAAGGCTTAATGACTATAAGTCCTTCGAGTGCCAAATTCAAATTGTAAATTTGGACATCAGTGATCAGTGGAACGGTAGTTTGTTCTTAAAAAGAAGTCCTTTGAGTGGTGAATTAGAACGGAATGGATACCGAGGATTCATTCAACTGCCCATTTGATTTTTCTGAACTAAAGAATATATCTCCAATCCTTTTGACACTAAAACCAAAATGTTAGTACACTAAAGCTAGATTGAAGCTAGCTATGACTGTAGATCCTGTAGGTAAAGTTTCTGATGGTAAGAGAATATTCTGGTTCTCTACATCTGACTTTGTGTTGATTTTAAGTTGCCAAGCACTCCCATTTTCTTTATAAATATTTGTAGTCTCCGACAATTGCTAGTTGCCTAATAAGGTTTGAGGGAAATGTTAGAATCTGCCCCTCCTGTCACATTAACTTTTCCCATGATGTATGTTGTAATGACATTTTAGCTTCTGTATACCTTGAACCTCTTGGTTGAAAGGTATGCAAACACTTCATTGTAAGTACAACCGTTGCTTCATGTTAGCAAAATTAAAATCATATTTTTTATTGATTGTAGGATCTGATGAGGGTTTATATGCCTGGGTTATTGCTAATTATGCCCTTGGTACTCTTGGTAGTGATCCTTTGCAAACAACTGGGATAATTGAACTTGGTGGTGCATCTGCGCAGGTTGGTCTCATCATTTTGAAATTTCAATTTTTAATCACTCTGGGATGTTTTAGGCTTACTGTATTCCAGGCGCTCTAGTCATTTTCTTTTAAATAGAGTGTCAGTAATCACACTAAAGCTCACAGAAAAATTTAATTGCACAACCAATAGTCCTTCTTGTGTTTTCTCTGCATTTGAAATTATTTCAGTTTGCATGAAGTAACTCCAGGATAAGAGCATGAATGTTACTATAACTTTTGCTGTCTGATCTATTCAGGTAACTTTTGTTTCTGACGAGCCTATGCCCCCAGAATATTCTCGTACCATTAAATTCAGGAACTTTACCTACAGGATCTACAGTCATAGCTTGCTTCAATTTGGTCAGGTAACTTTTATTTTCTTGTTAGTTATTAATAATGAACTGTGCAAAAATTTTCTTTATCCTTTCGTTTTCTCTGAACTTTACCGTTGCTGGTGACTACATGATCAAATATGCTACTGTATTCTGCACTGAATGCTAAATTTTGTGAAATTGGTAGCTGATAATTCCATGTTATCAGGAGCACTTCTGTACTCAGGACTCAACATCTCACAGGTGTTTGATCTAGTGATAGAGTGAGGTGCGAGATGTATGGATTAGCCACACATCACTAGTACAAGTCCAGACTCAGAATAGAACTTGGTATTTAAGTAGAGAAGGGTAGAGGGGCAGACTCATTATCCCTGAGTTTTAAACCATGCTCCAGCTGGCCCTCAAGAATTTCTTGGTTATTTAGAATAAAAAAAAGTAGATAACCAAGATTTTGCTGCAGAATTAGTCAGAAATTAGATAATAAACATTTCTAGTAACACTGAATTTGATGTTCTCTTCTTATTACTTATATGCATGTAAAGGACGTTATTAAGTTGTTTTGCAAGACAACCTCTAGTATCCTGACCTGGTTTTCGTCCATCTTGCCCTTTTATCTGTGAAACATCTATAGATATCTGTTAAGATCTCATCGCTCTTGATGTTTTGCAGAATGTTGCATTTGACTTACTCCAGGAGTCCCTTGTTGCGAGAGGCCACCATCAAGGTAATGTGGAATCTCTTTTCATTTAAGCATATATGAACTTCAAGTACTTCATGGTGTGATGTTAAGTGATTCTCTTGTTGCATTCTTTTTCTGACTTTCACAAAATGAACACAGAGATTTGATTTAAGTGTTAGAGCTTTTGATAGTTGCGTAAGTAATTTAGTGAAATTGTACACTGGAGCTTTTTACTTTCTAAACACTTAAATTTGTGGATAGCTAAATATACTGTTTCCTCATTGATTCAGAAGCCCACTCCTACTGCATCCCCACATCCAAAAGCATATAATAAAAGGATTAAATAATAAGGGATTAAATAAATAAAAGAATTGAATAAACTAAAGATGATATATGCATTTTTTATTTAATCTTTCATCACATGAAAGTGATTTGTTATACTATCCATTGACATTTTTGAGGAATGCTACAGTTGCTTCCTGGGTAGACTGATGTATTAGTTCTCATGCTTTCTTTTTTGTTGGTTTAAATAAGGCATTAGTTCTCATGGTTCTGCAAGTAAAAATTCAATACTCAAATTTGTTTTCTGTTTCCATCGATGCAGCTCCTGAAAGTGTTAAGCTGATGGATCCTTGTTCTCCTAGAGGATACCCACACAACTTAATGTCATTGAAGCTCTCCCCCAGTAGTTTCTTAGATAGGACTAGGCACCTATCGTCTCTTTATCCCAGCGGTAACTTCTCAGAATGCAGGTCTGCCTCACTATCATTGTTGCAGAAAGGCAAAGGTTTGCTTTTCCTTTTACCTGTAATAGAAAATATGCAATATTAACTTTAACTTATTTTTGACCAGACATTCCTTTCATTTGAAACTACTTGATGAAGCTTTTCTTCTTGCATCATGCAGAGAGTTGCCCTTATAAAAGCTGCTACATTGGGTCTACATTTATGCCAAAGCTCCAGGGGAATTTTTTGGCTACAGAAAATTTTTTCTACACTTCCAGGGTGCACATTTATCTTGTTATTATGCCTGTGTTGATAAAGTTGGCATACTGTAGTGCTATTTATGGTTGTATCTTGCTTTTGATGTGCTAAAAGATGTTTTTTTGTATTCTGAACAGTTCTTTGGTTTGCCCCCAAAAGCTTTTCTTTCTGATCTTATGGCGGCTGGGAAAAGTTTTTGTGAAGAGGACTGGTCAAGTTTGAAAAGCAAACACCCCTCCCTTCAAGAGGAGGACTTGCATCGTTATTGCTTCTCTTCAGCGTATATATTGGCATTACTTCATGATAGTCTTGGAATTGCTTTGGATGATGATAGGTACTTACTAATTTTGATATCCTTCTTTGTATATCCTTTTTAATTCTTCCTGCTGTCTTCTTGACTTAAGAAGAAAGCTCAAACATTCTGCTGCTTGCTTTTCACATAGCTTTCCAAGTTTTAATGATGGGTTCTTGGTTAAGTATCTTATCTACCGTTCCTCCTTCTTCCCGAGGCTCGTCTCTTCTTTCATGAAGAGAATAGTTAAAATCTACTGAAAAACATAGAAGAGAAGAGAATCTTCATCAAAAAAAATAAATTAATTTATACATATTTTACCATTAAATTCAAGTATATGTTTGAGCAGGATTGGATATGCTAATCAAGTTGAAAACATTCCACTTGATTGGGCATTGGGAGCATTCATCTTGCAGAGCACAGCTGAGTTGGACAAAGAGCATTCTGGTTGGTTTGCAAATATGTTCAGTGAGGACTCTCTCATTTTGCTTCTCTTCTTTGCCTTTTTCATTTTGGTGATGTTCACCGCATGGTATGTGTCAAAGTGGAGAAAGCCACAATTGAAGACTGTGTATGATCTAGAGAAAGGAAAGTACATAGTCACACGTGTTGGTAGATGTTCATAGATTGTTTTATAGGAGTAGAAGCCATTTTCCTGCATCTGTGGATAAGGCGGATGGACCAAAGTGGATCGTCAACTACCTCATCCAAGAATCTCTGCACACTTTGTTGCTTGGTACCCCGAGCTAAAGATGCTATACTTAGGCGAGGTCAGATCAATCTTATGGGACTGTAACTACCCAATTCAAGAAGGTGTCTCGGTCTCTATTTATTGTTATGAAGCAGAAAATCTTCCCGTAAGAATGTTATAGTCGGTATGAGGAAGCAGATATACTAGAAACTTAGAAGAGCTGGTCTTGTTTGGTTGCTCACCAAGTATACCATTTACACTATAGTCATTACTCATTAACATATTTCCTTCACAAAGTAGAGTTGCCTGTATCCCCTGGAGGGGTTGGTGTAGAACTGAAGATTTCTCATGGGTGGTAAATAATTTGAATTTATTCTATTTTACGCGTCTTCATCGCTGTACTCTCTCATATTCATGCTGATATTGCCCTTGCTATATATTTCATTATTTAGACGTTAGTCGAAAATTTGCATTTTTACAAAGATGTGTGTGGAGCATATTTGGTCCATCAATCATTGTTTGCCTTTAAAGGATAAAATGATTGGTATGTGTCTTTCTGGTTCATTATTAAAAGGGACAAATATTAAAAAAGAGAAGACTGGATAAATAGTAATAATATTATTGTTTCAAAATATGATTTGAAAATGAGAACCAACAAAATTCAGGTCAAATCAACTTCTTTTTTTTTCAAGGAAAAACTTCACTACTAGCTATAATATTGTATGTTATATGGTGTAAAATTTAAGCCGTGTGGTTATCTTTTTATAATTTTGTTTTTTCTATATTCTCTTTATTTGTTCATTTTCGTTCTCGCGATCTTAGATTCATTTATGATTTTATGACACATATAATTTAATACCTTATTAAAAAGACATCATTCACTCGATATAATCTAGATTGATTCTTTCCTAGTAATATATAAAAGGGGAAAAAAGTTTTTATCATTTCATAAAAAGACCACAATTTGACAACACTACCCCTTACCTCAATTAAATTTTAAGCCGTTGAAATATAAGATTATTAAATAGGAATTCAAAGTCATTATTGATCAATCACTATAACTTCATTTATTTATTGAAAAATCCAAAAAAAAATTGAAGCAGCCTAGCACCAAAACCAAGGCAGACAAAACGAGCCGTTGTAAATAAAAAAATATTCAATAAGATGACGGATCTAGGATCGTAAGATGTTCATTTTATGATTTTAATAAAAAATTAAAATATATTTATAAATTTTATTACTCTTAAATATAAAATTAGAGGTTATTGAGATTTTAAATTTAAATTTTTCGTTAGTCAAAATGCGAATTTTCGATACTGTTGATGGATATATTACCTGTAAAGCGAAGATAAATAGAGAGATTCCTAAATTCTCTTTTTCTTTTTAACAAGGAAGAAAGCTTACACCAAAAAAGTGTAGAAAACAACAAACAAACCGCAGTAGTTTGGTATTTTTTTCGGAAAAATCTAAGATAAATACTATAATTTAGCAAACACCCTTCAATTTGTTCCGCTATAAATCCGCAGAAATTTTTGGGTTTTTTTCTTTCTCTTTCCATTTGCTGAATTTCTTCATTTTCCCAGGTATGGTTCCTTTTTTTGCTCTTTTATGTCTTAATTTGTAGTTTGATTTGTATTTAGGCTTGAATTTTGAGAAATATCTTGATTTTGCTGAGATTTTTGGGTTCATGGGTCAATTTTATGTTTAGGGTTTGTTTTTTCGTGATTTTTTTTAAAATTGGAAAGTAATGAACTTAGATTAGTTTGAATGGAGAAGAAGTAGTTGATGTTGAGGAATTGGAAAGGAAAGATCTTAACTTTCGTTGTTTATTGAATTGGGAAGTGATTATTGGTAAATTTGGTGTAGGAATTGTGTTACTTTTTTTATCTGGGTTTTTAGAATGGGAGATTGTTTGGTGGTGCATACGGATCGTCTTGTGAAGGCTAATGGAGCTGAGATTATGGATGGGAAGAATCCTGAAATGGTGGGGTCTTCGTCGGCAATAGCTGTAGATGAGAAGAAGGTGCTGGAGGAGGAGGAGGGTGATGAGGAGGTGCCGTTAATTGGTAGAGCAGAGTGCAGGATTTGCCAGGAGGAGGATTCTTTGGACAAGTTGGAGAGCCCATGTGCTTGCAGTGGAAGTCTCAAGGTGAAATCTTTTTCTCGTTTGGTTTTACTTGCAGGAGAATCTGATCTTTTTATGGTTATATGAAAATTGTTTACAGGACAAAAGGAAATGTGGGGTTAGATTTTCTTCTATTCTTTGTTTTCTTCATATGTGCCTTGAAATTGGAAGCTCTTGTGCTTGCATTTGAGCTCAGTTCGATCACCTCCTAATACTGTTTAAATTAGTGATACTCGATATGTGTATCCCAACTAGTTTGGCGCAAGTAGATATCACCAATATTGATTTGGTGATATCTTGGATGCCATGGTAAGAGGGGGGCGCTATGATCTGTGTGTGTCTGTAGCTTTGCATGAGGATGGTGCGCGTTTTTCTGTTTTTTTCTCTTTTTTCACTCTTTTGGTACCTCAGTATCATGTACTTCTTTTCAAGACTGTCGTTGGGGACCCCCTTTTCAAGCAAGCTTAACTTCGCTTGAGTTGTGGTTATCCACCATGATGAGTGAGCCAAGACATGACCCTTACTCCTGTTAACAGGATATATCCTGCTATCTGATATAGTCATATCACATTCTACTTTCACTTCAGGAACTCTTTGCTTCCATAGCAGCACTTATTGAGCTGTAGCTGTAATATCCTTGCCATTCCTGTCCTCCTGTTGCAGTTGCTTTCTTTTTATACATCTTTCACCCTCATCAAAGGTTTTCCTGCTTACAATCCAATTTTTTCTACTTATTCTCATTTTAGTTGCATAGATGGCAGCACTTTCCTTCTTTTGCATTGTTTCCATTTTACTATACAGTAAGTTATGTGATTTTCTTTAATTGCCTGATAACTTAGGAATTGTTGTTTTCTGTCTCGCTTGCTTTGTTTTCTTTCAATTTGTGTGTCTGCTAATTATTTTGGTGGAAAACATTTACTGCAGTACACACACCGAGCATGCGTTCAACACTGGTGCAATGAGAAGGGGGATATTACTTGTGAGATTTGCCATCAGGTATGTGTCAATCTTCCAGTTGGTTTCCAACTTCCCATATTGTCTTGTATATTATAAGATGAAAGACACTCCATTCTATGCGAGAGTACGCCTGCTTGTGCCATTGAGTTCAAACCACAGGGTTCTCTTCCCTCTTGAATAGGAGTGGGGTTTTTACCCTGTCGGCACCCCAAGGGTAGTGGCTGTGGGTTTCCCTTGTCATTTAAAAAAAGGATCTTCTTGCCATGAGATCCTTTGTATCCATTCCTCTCGATTCATGATGGTTATGCAAGTTGACTATTTTAGTTTAAAACTGAACTATCCTTACTTTAAAATCAATATATATTGGCCCTATATTTGCTTAATTTTGTATCATCAAGCTTAGTTTGTTTTTTCAAGACAATGAAGTTTGGACATGTATTCGTCTCTTGGAGCTTCACCTATAGTTGTCCCTCTCTCTTGCTTATCCCTATTCCATAGTGCTTTGACAATCAATATTTCTGGAATTATAAATAGCTTGACTCGTGATGATTCCGGAGGAACTCGAGATGCTGGGCTTGATACATTTGAAATTCTTCCCTTTGTCTTGATGCTCATTAGATGATTTCTTTCTGATATGTTTCATTTTCAATTGCAATGTGCAGCAATACCAGCCTGGTTACACTGTTCCTCCTCGACCTGTGGCTGAGGAGACAATTATTGATATTGGGTGAGCTTAAGTTGGTTCATCTTTAAGGTTTCAAAAAAAAAAGTTGGTTCATCTTTCATTTGTTTATGTACCACTAATGTGGTTGTAAATTCTCTTTTTTTCTGTAACCTTTTCAATTCAAACAAGCCATGATTAATGTTTTGACCTCTTTGGTTGTGCTTTTAACTAGTCGGTGTGGAATTAGTCATGAGGTTTGACTATTTTTCATTCTTTTTAAGACGGTGGTGCCCAGGCCAGCTTGCGTGCATCTTGACTAATTCCACTAAGTACCTGCCACCTCCCACCTCCCAGGAATAATAATTTTGTCCACCAAGGCTTGAGTAGATAAAAGAAACCGCCCAGTGTTCTTTTGTTTTCTGCTGATATTTGAACTATAGAGACCTCATGGTTCTCCCTTACTTCACTGACCACTAGGCCTCAAGGGTGCAAACTCGCTTTTATAGTTTTTAAACTAATTTTAAGCCTTCATATTTTGGTGCAGGGGAGGATGGCAAATCTCTGGTACCCCTTTGAATTTACATGATCCTCGCATCTTGGCAATTGCAGAGGCTGAACGCCAACTTCTGGAAGCTGAATATGATGATTACAATTCTGCAAATGCAAGTGGTGCAGCTTTCTTTCGATCCGCTGCTTTAATTGTAAGCCCTTATACTACTTATTTCCCAAGATAACATTGTGAGCCTCTTTACCAAGCATTTGTGTCATTGCCTCATTCACTTTTTGGTTCACCTTCAAGCAGTGGGTAAATACTCCTTCGTTGAATTTCAGTTAAAAGAATACACTATTCCAATTCAGGGTTTTGTTTGTCTAACTGAAATTTTAGGCAAGAAGTGATTACAATCTACAAATGTTTCTTTTCCCACTGTGCTTAAATGTTATTTTATTTCCGAAGTTCAACTTTTCACATTTTAATTGGTTTTGAAAAGGAAATGCAAAGAGATACCAATCAAAATGCAAAGTGCAGTAGCTTGTTCAAGCTTTATATAAAGATTGGCCTCTCAATTGCTTCTTGACTTGTCTCTCCTTTATGGGTTATTTCCAGTATTCGTGATCTATTCCTTCTCCATTCTTCCCACAATCTAATTGATGACTATCCAGTCTTGAATGATAATTTTCATTGACAGTTGATGGCTCTTCTACTATTGCGCCATGCATTACCAATGACAGATACAGATGGAGATGATGAAGATCCAACTGCTTTCTTTTCGGTAAGTTGACTAGCTGTGCGCTCCATCTTTATATTTCTCTTTAAAAAGATTTCTTCTTAACGGTGGATCTAACTCATCCATCTCTGCAGCTTTTCTTACTTCGGGCGGTTGGCTTTCTTTTACCCTGCTACATCATGCTCTGGGCCATCAGCATCTTGCAGCAGCGCAGACAAAGAGAGGTAGGTGTTAGTTTCGCTAGTCCTGCATCAGTGAATTGTTTTCGAGCTAGTGTGCTGACATGCTGTGCACGTCTCTATTTTGCTACAACTGATGTAAAAAACGCGTATTCATTATTTGGTCGAGCAGGAAGCTGCAGCATTGGCAGCAACACAATTTGCAGTTGTGTTACACTCTGGACAGCCGAGAAGTGTACAGTTTACCATAGCATCAGCTGCACCAGCAACACCAGCAGCGCCTGCTTCAGTGGATAATGTTTAATCAACAAGATGATCGTGCTTGATCTCTTATTTTGAAGCTAAATACTGCCTTATGCTTGATTTGTTTGTCTGTTATCATATATCATATATTATTATAGGGGGGAGTTCGAAAATGAATTGTTGTATTACCATTTTGCCCCCCCCCCCTCCCCCTTTACTGTTTTAAAAATTTGATTAAATATAAATATTTTAATTATATAATGGTAGAATTTGAAGTTCTTTAAGTCCTTTAATCTAAAGTGAAAGTTGAATCGCCATTTTGCTCCGCTACTAAATTGAAATTTGATTAGATATAAATATTTTATAGTATAATGGTAGAATTTGAAGTTCTTAAGCCTTATAATAATTAAAATATCATTTTCTTGATAAATGAGTATATTGATATTGCTTTTAATCGTTTTTATAAATCTTATAATAGGAGAATATGAAAAGTTATAATATGGAAAGTCGTTCATTATTTAAATGTAGAAATCGATTTCAGAATTAAAATTTGAATATAAAGAATCAACTCTTAATGCTAATTAAGAACCGACTTACAAAGATGGAAGCTCGCAATAGGAAATCGAAATACAGAAATTGCACAATTCATTATTAGAAGATAAGTTAGGATAAACAAAAAAATGCTGAAAATTGGTAATCAAGAAGAAAATATACTAGCGGAAAAAAAGAGAGTAAATTTAATACATGCGGAGTATTGAACAGTGAACAATTTTATGTTGATATGTTGTCTCTAACAATAACAAAGTTTTTTTTTTTTCATAGCATGAGGACTTTCGTTGCAATATCCTCAACTTTTCGTTCTTGCTTTCTTTTTCCAATTAAAAGTTTTTCTTCAATAAAGCATTCAGAATTGTATGGGCGTTGAACTTGAAGTATAAATATCAATTTAAGGTATATGTAGAAATTTTCTCATTATTCATTTAAATGAGAAACATTAATCATTCTTTTTATTCATTTTTGCACATACTAATATATCATATGTTTGGACGTAATAACTTAGAAATGTAGCTCATTATTTTAGTTACCAAACTAAATTTTGCAGGTTCATCAAATGTTTATTAATTCGACATACAATAAAGAAGTTATTTAAGTACATTGATTGTTCATCCATTTTTAATTATATAGTATTTTTTTAATAGATTGCGATACTGATCAAAATATGATTTTGACAGTAACTCATACCTTTCTCAGGACTCACGTGCAGAGCACATGTAGTCTTACTAAAAGTGAAAGCTTCAAAGATGAAAAGTTGGATTATCATTTTATCCTTAGATTAAATTAAACATTTAATTAATTAAATAATATTATTTTAATTATTTTTTAACTTGTAATTTATTTATTAAAAAGGAAATGCGAAAGAATAAGAGTCAATTATGATTTCTAGAATTTTAAATAAATACATAAATCAAGGTTTTCCTTCTTTTAATCTTAAATTAAATAATATGAAGACTTGTAGCTAAACCAATATATATCATTACCAAATACGAATTTGTCATCTTTGTTGCACTTTAATTCTTTAGTTATTTCCTTCTAATTAAGTTTTCTTAGTTGTAAATTTGAATTACTTAATAACATCCTACTTAATGAGAAGGAGAGTTTCATCTTCTACTAATTATTGTTAAAACATTATATCTTTCTGAAATGTATAACTATTAATTTAATTTTAATATTTTTACTCTATTCTATAAGATAAGATAGACATTTTAAGGAAGTTAATCATAAGGTAGACTAGTGTGCCTCTATATTTATTTTTGCTACTTTATTTTGTCTTTTAAAACAAATATAAAAAATTATATATCAAAATTATAATAAGGAGATGACTAAATACAAAAGTGATTCTTCTTACGAGTTAACCATACACTATAAACATTTAACCTTTTTTATTAAGTAAAAATTACTTGATAATTTATATTTTGTATTTATTATTTTTCTTAATAGGTATAAAAAAAAGCTAAAACGACAGTTAAAATAAAACGTAAAATATTTTCAAACATAGACTAACTCCCTAACAAACTCAAGTATCAAATTTAGTAATCTTGTGGCTTACATTTCATTTAAAGGTTTTTGAGGGTTAAAAAGGAGTGGTAATTTTTAAGGATATGAGAATATAGAAAAGTTGTCCATGTTATAAGATCAATTTTTTTATACTCAAATATGATGTTAAAGTAGAGCAAAGCATCTTCTTTAAACACTTATATATAGATATATATTTTTTGGTAAACATTCTCTTTGCAGTGTCCCACTCTTTGTTTGTTCAAATTTTAAACTTTAACAAAAGAATATTAGTGTCTTAGAGCCCACTAATTATCTAAAGCTTGTTGTTTTCTAACATTAATTTATGTCTTAAAAATCATTTGCTATTTTTATGTCCTTGTCTTGCTTAGCAGATAAGGACTCTTTTCTGTTTGATTAGATTTCTCTTGTATTATAACACGAAAAAAAACGAATTCAAAATTTGAAATTAATTAAAGTATATGGGGCTATGGGAGTAAATTGCATGTATATTTAATTTCGACATCGTTATTTAACTTGTGTTTTTATCTTTTAAAAAATTTTCACATGTAGTTACTTCCGACAACTTCATACATAAAGTGTTTGGAGTTTGATTTTGACAAAGACTAACTTTAGAGTTTAGACATACGGTCTAGGTTTCAAACGTGTGAAGTTCAAATAAAATAATTGAATTTCAGTCATATAGGCTTGACGCTCAGACAAAAATGACTGAAGTTAATTTTTGTTGCTTGAACTTCACTCATATACAACTTTAGATATTTGATATTCTCAAGTCTTACTTCGGACACTACATATTTGAAATGGGTATATATATCAAAAAATTTTAAAAAATGGATAGACATTGAGTCTCTCTTGTTTTTTAGTTGGATGTACTTTGTTACAAGCTGAATTTTCTTATTGAAAATCTTGATTTCGCCACTGATAACTGAAAAATACTATATCTGGATTGGAATATGGATCCAATCTTCTTCTTGTCCAAATTAGTAAAAGGTTCTTAAGGGCATAGGATGAAATCATGAAAGCCTCTTCAAGATTCTCAACTTTAAGACAAGAGTATATCTAATAAGTATGCCAACCTTAATTTAGAAAATGTACACTACAAGCAAATTAATAGGTCCCTCCCAACACATAAATAAACCTACTTTTATTACCACTATTTGATTATGTACGAAGTTTATAAGAATATAAAAAAAACTTTTAAAGTTATGTCAAATGGTGTATTGACGGAGTGAATTGTTTTCAATCGAAAGATTTTTCATTACTAATTTTGGTTAAGAATATGACTTAATGGTTAATTATAAATAAGCTGAAACTGATAAAAAAAGAAAATATCTAAATCTTACTGAATAGAATTATATGATACTTGAATAGATGAATGATATCAAATACTTTATAAAAATAAACGTGATGCATGTAAATTAATCTGAACATCATGATTATAAAAAAAAGTTTAGATATTTCGATCATTCTATCACACTTGGTGATGTATTCTACAAAAAAGCTTTATCTACTATGACAAAGACAAAAGGTAAAAGTGAGCAGAGAGCACCAATGAAAGTGAAAACATGTTGTATTTGTATACATTGGAAACACAATCCATTCTCCATAACACAAGTTCATAGAGCATTAAAACATGTACTTTAGAATGTTCCAACTTTGATGAGATTTAATAATATTTTATATCGATCAAAAATAAATCTGAATTATTATTTTTTTCGTGAATTTTACATGTTGATTATTGATTGAGTTCATTTTTTCTATCTGAATTATCACTATTTATATATTGAAACACCACTACGAGGCTGATTAGGTCAACTATTACTTGTTTTCTTTTTCTATTTAAACTATCACCATCTATTCAACTAGATGTGTTCTAATACATAAATAATGCCAGTTTAAGCAAGAAAAAGAGAATAACTGATAATTAATATATAATACTCGTAATTTTTATCATTTTTTTTATATACAATAAAATCAAAGCAATATAAAGAAAAAGTTGGTCTTCCTGGTTTAACGAGAAAAAACAAAAACAATTTCAAATTTTAAGAGAAAGTGACACTTGAATTGGTTTATCTGAATATAAGAAATTAAACTAAAAATATAAAGACAAAAAAAGAAAAGCATAAAGAAACAGATTTGGCACAAGAAACCAAGACTTATTTTTAGTTTTTTTTTTTTGCATTGGGAAAAGAGCTTATAATTCTAAAGTGATATTTCTAAATAACATAAAGTATAATGTTTAATTTTTTTTAGGAAGTGATGTTCTATTCCCCACATATCATACCTTTTTTTTTTAATCACATTTTGCTTTATGACTACTTACCCTTTTACCAGTCTTATATAGTTTTGGCTACTTACCAAAAAGATTTTTTTCTTCCTTAATACCTAAGTAAGGTTTAATTAACAAACAATAGCCATTTTAAGCAAAGTAATTAGTTTCACATGTTTTTTTTTAATAATCGTGGCGTATGCGTCAGTTTAGATATATTACCTGCCACTAACACAATTATTGAGTCACCTAATATTTTCATTTTTTTTTAATTTAAACTTAAGATGTCATGATTCTTAGTGTATTTTAGTGATCAATGAGCTATACCGTGGGACGTGTAATAATGATGATGTGGCAAGCTGACTGGTAGTCTTGGTGGCAAACATTAGTCCTTTGATTCTAAGATCAATCAAAAGTTACGATATACAGATAAATAATTTAATTTGACATCACCTGATAATTAAACAATTCAACTTTAAGAATGTATATTTAGACACCTCAACTCGACTTCTATATTAGTTAAACATTTCAACTAACAAACTGACCATGTAAACACCTTGAACATGTCAGTTGCAAGTACAGGTGGCAAACATTAGTCCTTGGTTCTATAATCATCGTAGATGTAACGATATATAGATAAACAACTCCATTTGACTTCAACTGACAACTGAGTACTTCAACTTTAAGAATATATATCTAGACGTGACCTCAACTCGTCTTCACTGGTCAGTCGAACACTCCAACTAACAAAATAACCATCTAGACACTTCAAAAACTTATATAACCACGTCAACATCAGGTATTCACGAGACACAATAAAAACGAGTTTCGATGTGTCATCTATGTGTCCTACAAATAACAAGGGGGGAAACAAGTGAAAAAGATGCTTAGCTTCTCTAGGATGTTGTTCCAAGAAGTACCCTTTATTCATCCTAGTTGGATTCTTTTATAACAGCCTTAATTTTCACTTTAGCTGCAATATTCATGATTGGGGTGAATCTAAAAACTCATCTACAGATTCTTGGACCCCTCCATAATCCTTTCAACAAAAAACAACATCAACCAATATATATATATATATATATACACACACTAATATATCATAGTAACAGGACTCCAAATATTTGAACTCAGAAAAAAAATATGGTTTTCATTAGTAACAAGGCATTTGTATTTCTTCTTATATGTATAGGTCTCTTAGTAGTTTGTTCACATTCACAACAACAAAATGAGCTGAGGTTATCGACGAGTAGGCGCATGCTTAAAGGATTAGTTACAGAGGAGGAGTTGAACACTGGCTTCAAATCAGCACCAGTAAGTAAGACATTTGATCCAAATGGCTCGAGTAAACGAAAAGTACGAAAAGGATCAGATCCAATCCACAATAGGTCTTGAAGGTTTACATAACAGGACATTCTGTATATAAACAAAGAGTTATGAGAGAAGTTTTCTTTCAATTGAATTCAAGGCTTATTAGCACTGATCACAAAGAGAAGTTTCAATAGTACAATACAAATGAAATGTTTTCTTTATAATCTTTTCAATTTGCTTTAATATTTTTTTTGTTTACCTTTTAAAACTTTGATATTTTTATCAGTTTGAATTCATTATTGCTTAAGTTTTGCACAAGATGTATGATATTTGTTGCTAAAGTAAAAGATGTGATTCTTGTTTTATCTTAACAAGATATTTAGAATAGGATTTGTACTTTAACATGAGAAAAGAAGAGTTTGTTACGATTCATATACTTCCTCCGTTTCAATTTGTTTGTCTTTGGCAACTCGTTAGTTTCTACTTGACATGGTTAAGACAACGAGATTAAAGAACATTTTGATATGTTTTTACACATTTATTTATTTTTAGTTTAAGATCATATGAATCATAAGTTTTCTTTACTTTCTTAAACTTTATGTGAAGTCAGAACCAGATAAACAAATTGAAACGGAGGAATCGGAGTATCAAGTATTAGAATGCTCCAAAAGTATGGATGTTGGTTCAGCAAGTCCTGTTACCAACTATGGTAACTGGAAGCTGTATAAAATGTAAGTGCTGTCAACATGACTATGTATCATCTGTTCTTCTTTAGAGTTTTGTGTAGATTTCAAAAGATTGAAGGTTTTTCGAGGCAACTTTCTTTCGTATGAATTTAGGTCTACCTACTTTTATACCTTCATTAATCCTAATTCTCACCTCTAGATTCGTTGGGCTACGTCAATCCAAAAATACTCTTTAGATGGTCTGATATTGTTCACTCTGAATCAAGAGCATCCAACATCTTAGAAGTAACTTCTTTTTTTCACATCTACTTTTCATGTGAGACTTTGTTCATATCAATCGAGTATTTATAGCAACCAAAGACACTTGCTTCTTTTTGTGTCTGCATTTTAAAGCTACGAGTAAAGGTAGCAAATTGACCGGTACACTGGCAAAGACACTAAACCAGGCCCTGTCCCCATACTCATCTCGTCAAATCATTGAGTCTAACTTGGAATGCTTGGACATAAATTTTGTAAAAAAAAATTACATCTTGGGATTTGTGATAAAGAAAAGTAATCTGATCAAAGATATAAACTCAGCAAGTTGTATCATTAAAAGGGTACATCAATAAAGAAGTAAGATCTATGGTCAGCAAAAGATATTTAATTTCTGCAATCAACATAGATGTAAGTTTAAGAAACAAATCTGGTTAACTAGAAGATTTTCCACAAGGAAAATATACAGTTTTGATTTTTGACAAGGAAATTGATTAGAAAATTATGGAAAAAGAAGTGATAAACTTAGTATTGGCCAGAGCTTAAAAAATGTCACCGGTTGCATGTCAGATCCTCCAGAAGCAGTGCACTTTTGGAGAATTCGACACGAGTAGTGCAGTATTTTTGAAAAGTCCGAGCAACATAGTTTTTTACATGCCCCTAAAATCCTGCCATGATTCAGTCAAGCTTCTTTTGTGCTATATATTTTGATAAATTTGCATAAGATCTGTCAAAACTCAAATACATATGCAAAAGATGCAAAAAAAATAAACAAATTGTTTCAATTGGACCAGTCAATAAAGGTACAGTGGAGTAGTTGATCCCCACCCTTTCCAGTAAAAACAACAAAAAACTCGAGGGTAATCCCATAAATGGGGCCTGTGGAGGGTAAGATATAGTGATGTATAGTCTTACCCTATCTTTATAGGATAGAAAGATTGTTTATGATTGACCCTCGACAACCTTCCTCCTTTATCCAGGTTTGGGACCGACAATGTGAACGAGCTCGTATAGGTGGAGGTTTTCCAGTAAAAAGAAGCTACTTGAAAACACTAGTTTCAACAGAAATGATGAACAGAGAAAACTAAAGCTGAGGTAGTAGTAGTAACTAAAAGCTTCTACAATGGGTGCACCTATACCTTCACTTGCTACTTACTGTAAGTGTAGAAGCAGTGGTACTTTGAGTTCGCGGACTTCAAACATAAAAGTGGTCAACATTTCAGGCAATTTTCTTCGATCAACAGAATTTCATGATTTTATATAACCAACACGCATACTCTTTGTATGCTTTGCAAATGCCAGAATCTAACACATATAGGTGGTACGGAGGTGAAATGGAAGAAAAAACAGCAGTTATATAACTATCTAAGCTTCTCAACGCAAAATCTCAGCTCAGTAACATAACAGAATTTTAGTTAGTTCATAAAAGAACACTAGGGGAATGAGTGAATTAATTCACCTGAAAAGAGTTAAAATGTAGAAACTTACAGCAAAATCACAAAAGCACCCCTATATGAGTGAACAGAAAATACCTGAACTCTCTCAATGCTTAGCATGTACAGTGCACACGCTCCGAGCCATGGAGCCACCTGATGGAGACTGATCGACGCGTCTGGTTAACCAATTAAGATAATTGTTGTGTCCAAAATACTAGATAGAACCTTATGTCTCCACAGTTTACAGTTACTTTCCAGTAACATCATCTGCAAAACCAACAATTTGTGGATGTAGTCATTACAACCAAATTGTAATAGTTAGACGTTAGTAAGAGGCAACTTTTTATAGCTATGAAAATGCATTGAACATAGTTTAAGAATGAGACCGAATGTAGTATTGTCTTAATACTGTACCTGAATTATGAGTCTTGATGACGAGCTCTAAATCAACATCATAATCTTCAACTTTTGTGTTTTGGATAATCCTGGCTGATTCAACAACAGATCCATTGCAATTATCTACCTCAATGTACTTTAGAGAATGAATTTCTGCGAACCAAGAAGGGATCTCCACAAGTGACTGACAACAACGCAGAACCATGTGTTGAAGGTTAGAAAATGCATCATCGGAGACAGTCCATTCTCTAAAACTGGAGCAGTTTACTATTTTCAAAACTCTGAGTTCAACAAAAACTCGTCTTCCCTCACTTCCCATTTTTCACCCTCAAATTCAACAAAATTCAGTTCGAGTTCTTGAAGTTTCCGAAGCTGAGAAATGTTTGATAAGTGTTGAGAGCCCAGTATAAAGTAGGATGCTTTCAATTTCTTGAGACTCGACGCGGAGATGAGTACAAGATATGGTAGGGATTCTACATGTTCATCACCAAAAATGTCTAGCACCTCAAGGTGTGTTGGAAAATCCAACACACTGAATTGATCACTGCTCAAACCCTTAAATTTGCATTTCAGTTCCAGAATATTAGGCGTTTTCTCCAGCATCAATTCGGCATCCTTGACACAAGAAAAGTATGGAGTAGAAAAAGTTACCAAATCATTAAGTTCCGAGTCCTCAAGCAATTCCTCTGCAGTAAAGGAAGGGGAAATGTGCAGATGTCTCAATTTAGCCATGTTCCAAATTGTTGAGGGTACTGACAAATGCCCTCCCATTCCATTGACAATCAAAGTTTCAAGGTTCCACAACATGTGTATGGATGATGTAATTGACTCGTGAGAGGTTCGTGTAGCAAAATATCTCAAGTAGACCATGTTAGTTGGGAAAGAATCAATCACAGTGAACTCCAAATCCAATACCTTTAGAAACCGAAAATCATGAAACATGTCTGAGGCATTAGCAATCGAAGAGGATGCATTTATGTTAGCTTTCCTGAACAACACACAGCTAACAAGTGAGCAAGACGAACTCCATTCTACTAGATCACCAACTTCAGCATAGAATGCCAGTCGACGTTGACCAAGCTGCTTGGGAAAGGTAACATCTCCTTGGGACCTAATATAAGGAAAATGGTACAATAGTAAGATTAATTTCTACTAGGTCATCAACTTCATTACTTTATTGATTGAACAAACAAATTACGATTTAATTAATTGGTCTAATACCTCTGTATCCTTTGTATAAGATTCTCCGAATGTGCTCTTGCCTTGCAGAAATGAAACAAGATATCATGAATGCGACATACTTTGACCTTAGTACCACAACTCCTCTCAGAAAGCATCACAAGATTACTTTCAACAAGATTCTTCAAATAACCTTCTGCTATGTCTTCCAAACTCTTGTGTTCATCATATTTAACAAAGCCTTCTCCAATCCACAACAATGTTAACTTTGAAATGTTAATTTCTTCGTGATCTGAGAACATTCCAAAGTAAAGAAAGCAGGACTTTAAATGATACGGCAAGTTCTGATAACTTTGTTCTATAATGTTCTCCGGGTAACAGCTTATTTCAGTACCTAAACTCCTAGCCACTTGCTTCCAACATTGTTCCGTCCTCTCCATCCCAGCTAGTATAGAGGCCACAAAAACAATTGAAAGAGGCAGCCCCCCACACTTTCGTACTATCTTGGGCCCAACTTTTTCAAAGAGAGGGGAGCAGAATCCTTCACCAAATACTTTCTTTTTTAGTAATGTCCAACTTTCACCATCATTAAGCATGCGAAGATATAGGGGTTGACTAATTGATCTAGCATAGTAGGCAACATTAGAGTTTCGCGTTGTTAGAAGAATTCTACTTCCATTATTGGCATCATAGAAGCAAGATTCCAAATCATCCCACGCGCTATCATTTGGTATGTCATCAAGGAGGATGAGATATCTTCCGGTTTGTAAAATCTGGCGAAGCATAGCAGCTAAATCACTACTCTCTTCACTAAGAAGAGAGTTCTCATCAATAGAAACATGTAGTGTCTCCAGAATAGACAGTAACCATTCCCTCCGTGAATGTACTGAAGACATGTAACATTGTGCACAGATATCAAAGTGATCGACAACTGATTTATCCAAAAGGAGTTTGTTGGCCAAGGCTGTCTTTCCTGATCCAGGCATGCCAAAAATTGATATAATATCTAGCTTTTTGGATCCTCTTATTAGTTGGTCTCTCAGTTTTGTAATTACATCCTCAAAGCCTACAACATCATCATTAATCGTTTGAGTATGAGAAGGGTAAGCATCGATGGTACCATGTGACGACGCTGAGTCAACCTCAAGACTTTGGATCTTTGCTACTACTGCTCTAATCTCCTTTATGAGTTCCAAGAGCCAAAGCATGATGCACCAATCAGGAAATTTATTGCTTACACAAGCATCCACGATATATTCAACCTCATATGCTTTGCCAATCACTAGGGCCACAGAATGCTGAAGCTTGTCATATTTGTTGTGTCTCTCTAATGCAACAGATCTGATAAAAGGTTGCAACCTCTCCAGTTCTGTTTGAATCATTTGAAGTTCATTCGTGAAATGAGCAAGCGAACTTGAATAACGGTCATGGAACTTCTTCAGGTTGCTTAAGAGGAAATCAACATAGCCTATTCCATGAATCCTTGGCAAACTAGATTGGAACTCCTTTCGGATAATGTGGTAGATCAATGTCTTGATGCGCTCAATAGTACCTTGCAAATCAGGAGTCACTTTTTCCGATGCCACATCTTCATATAACGAATAAACACAAAGTCCAGAATCAACCACCACAGTGTCAATGTCTTGAAGGTGAAATTCGAAAACTTGTACAGACAGACATCTGAGATTGTCAACTAAGAGGTCAAGCATCTCCTGAAGGACTAGTATTTGATCTGTCAACGCAACGTCCATCTGACTATGTGTTGGTAGCTCTTCCAAGTTGTGTTGGAGAGTCTCCATAAAGCCAGCTACACAATCAGCTGCATTCTCAATTTGTATAATCGGATGCTTTACAGCTTGCAGGACATCAATATAGATCTTACGCACGTCTGGCTGAATGAGTTTAATCTTCATCTGCACAAGATCAGATAACAAACTATTCATTTCTTGATTTTCACTGTAATACAACCAGACAATCGTTGCTGCACGACCAACCACAAGTAAAACATGAGTCCCGAAAGCATGTAGGCTTTTTGGCTCCATGGGTCTGCCCGAAACAAAGCAAACAAAATTCCTCAGTAACTTCAACTCCTTTAAGACAGAATCTCCCAGTTCAACAAAATCAGCCAGATTCTGAATGACAGTATCAATGAATTCAACTACAAATTCAGGGGTATCGATACCTTCTTTATCGGATAATACTAAATGGATATCTCGGATTTCCAACTTAGTGATACGTATCTTTTCTTGTATCCGAGAGGTAACGCGATCAATGTGATGGATCTTGTTGACTTTTTTGAGGTCAACGACAGCATCTTGAAACAGACCTTGAACTTTGTATGTGAAATCTGGCATAAATGATAAATCTGTGAAGCTGAGGAAAATATGCAGGAATTCGAAATCCGTTTTAAGGAACCTGATTCGTTCCTTTGAAGTTTCGGGCATTTCTGAATCCCATTGAACTGCAATCTGCTGCAGAGCTTCAAGGAGATTATCTTTGTCAGGAAACATCAATCCGCCCTATCTCTCACAACTCACAAGTACTGTTAATTGCTTATTCAATGATGGATGCACTGTTCATTTTTCTTGATGATTCATTTGAAGAAGAACGACTGTGTCTTCAGTTTTTTGCTACCAAATGCCCAAAAGAGTTGAACATTTCAGTTTTTTCAAATTTGTCGTGTTTGGCTTTGAAAAATATTTTTCAAATTGGCTCTCCCTTCAATTAAAACGTTTTTCAAAACCCTCCTTCAATTTTAAATTATATTTTTTTTAAAAAAAATAACAATTTCTATTAAAATTTATTTTTTTACACCCTCACCTATCCACAACCGGCCAGCCCCCCAACCCCACTCCCAAAAAAAATAGTTTTGCTTTTTTTAAATATTTTCAATTTCAAATTTTTATTTTTAAACTTCTATCTCACTCCCCCAATCCTCCCTCAACCCCCGAAAAAATTAATTTCATTTTTTAAAAATACGATAAAATTCAATTTTTTTTTTATTTTTTCACTCCTACCACCCCTACCCCCAACCCCCATCACCATCCCAAATAAAAATTGTTTTCAAAAAATATTTTTAATTTCATAAATTATTTTCTATTCTAGTAAAAATAAAAGATGTCTCTCAAAAATATTTTTTCATTCATAAATCAAACACTAATAGTTATTTTTGGAAAATATTTTTTACTCATTAACCAAACATAAAAAAATAAGTTGAAAAATTATTATTTTCGAGAAAAAGGAAAACATTTTCCTTTCTTACCAAACACACCAAAAATATCGTTGGTGTTGAATTATTGCATAAGGGAATTTTTTAATAGAAGTTGTAATTTTTTTATTTTAAATATTTAGAATCTCGAATACTGCCGAAAAGTCTCACCTAATTAATCTTGTTTAATAGTATCAATAATTTTGTTTATAACTTGTTGAGAATACAAAGAGAACGAACCTTGTATACTTCAACAATTTCACAGCAATGAACCCTAATATTCTTCAATCTGTGCAACATGTTTTAGATCAATGGGGTTTAGATATGTCCGAGATGTTAGAGGATCGACTTAAGCTTCTTAAAAGGGAGTTGACATTCCTTGATTTTTTTCTCAGCTTACAGGAATTCATAGATTTATCGTACATGCTTGATGTGGTACACAAAGTTGAAGCTCTGTTTGAAGATGCTGCCGTGGAAGTTACAAAGATCAGTAAGATGGATCAGGTTGGTTTTATTATGGTTCCATTGCTAGTCAAGACTCAGGAGACTAAGTTGGAAATCAGATCTGAGTACTTATTTCCAAAAGTAAAAAACGATGGTTTTGTTATTGTTACCCCCAAATCTGTAATCGAATTCATTGATACTGTTGTAGTGAATCTGGGTGATTTATTGAAGGTTTATTGTTCTAGTTCACTACTTTTTGTTCGTGGATCCAAGAAAGAGATGGGTGATGTTTTTAAGGAGTTGAAATTATTGCGAAATTTTGTTTGCTTCGTTTGGGGCAGATTCATAAAGCTGAAAAGGCAACACACGAATCTCTTCAATCATGTTTTAGAGGTGGTCAGTCACGCTGCAATGGTTGTCTGGTTGTATCTCCCAAGCAATGACAACAAAAATCAGGAAACAAATGGTTTGCTTTCTGATCATCTGAGCATGAAGATTAAGCCCATTGACCCAAGCATCCGCAAGATCTATATTGATGCATTGCAAGCTCTAAGGTTAGAATGGTGTCCCGTTATCCAAATTCATCATGCTGCTGATTGTGTAACTGGCTTTGTGGAGACTCTCCTGCACAATTTGAAGGTGCTATCCATTAGTAATCCTAATACTCATCAAATAGCAGACCTTCAGAAGATGCTCAACCGCTTAATTGCCAATTTGTCCATACAAGATCTTGAATTTCACCTTCAAGATATCGATACTGTGATGATTGATTCTGGAATACTCGTTTACTCGTTGTGTGAAGATGTGGTGTTAGGGGAAGTGACTATTGATTTGGCAGGTACCATTCAGCGCATTAAGATATTGATCTACCACATCATCCGAAAGGAGTTCCAATCTAGTTTGCCAAGGATTCATGGACTAGGCTATGTCGATTTCGTCTTAAGCAATTTGAAGGAGTTTCAAGACCGTTATCCAGATTTGCTTGCTTTTATGAAGACTCAACTTCAAATAATTCAAGCAGAACTGGAGAGCGTGCAACCTTTTCTGAGGTTTGTTGCAGAACAACAATACAATATTCACGACGAACTTCAGAATAGTGTGGCTCTACTGATTGGCAAAGCATATGAGGTAGAATATATAGTTGATGCTTGTGTGAGCAAAAGAGTTCCGGACTGGTGTCTCATGCTTTGGCTCTTGGACATTAGCGCAGAGGTTGCAGAGATGCAACAAAAGAAAATGTTTGAGGTTGACTTAGTGTCACCTTACACCATTGATACTGACACTTCCAGCAAGTCGTCAGAATTGAAAAAATGGCCAGGGATCAAAGAAAAAACTATAGGTTTTGAAGATGAGATCCAAAAATTGTTACAACGACTAACAGGAGGATTCAAAGGACTAGATATTATCTCCATTGTTGGTATGCCTGGAGCAGGAAAGACAACTTTGGCCAACAAACTCTATTCTTATCATTCAGTTGTCTATCATTTTGATATTTGTGCATATTGACATGTGTCTCCAGTATATTCGAAGAGGGGCGTATTATTGTCTCTTCTGGCGACCCTACGTGTTTCTATTGATGAAAACTCTCTTCTTAGTAAAACGACTAGTACATTAGAAGATTCCCTTTACAAAATTTTGCGATCCAGGAGATATCTTATCCTACTTGATGACGTGTGGGATTGCAAGGTGTGGGGTGATTTAAAACGTTACTTTCCTGATAACAATAATGGAAGTAGAATTCTTCTTACAACAAGAAATGATGATGTTGCCTACTATGTTAAAACAGTTGGTGAACCTCATCATCTTCAGTTGTTGACCTATGAAGAAAGTTGGGAGCTACTATGTATTGAAGTGTTTGGCAACGAAAGTTGCTCTCCTCTCCTTGAAAAAGTTGGGCAAGAAATAGCAAGAAAGTGTGGGGGTTTGCCTCTATCAATTGTTTTGGTGGCTGGTATTCTGTCAAAGATGGAGAAGACAGAAGAATGTTGGAGTCGAGTGGCTAAGGACTTAGGTTCCTACATGGCCAGCGACGCAAAGGCTATTATTGAACCAAGTTTTCAGCATTTGCCCTATTATCTAAAGCCTTGCTTTCTATATTTTGGAACATTTTTAGAGGACGAAGAAATCAATGTTTCAAAGTTAACATGGATGTGGATTGCAGAAGGCTTTGTTAACAATCTTGAAGGAAAGAGTTTGCAGGACATAGCGAAAGGTTACTTGGATATTCTTATAAGAAGAAACCTAGTGATGAATGCTAAGAGGAGTTCTGATGGTAACGTCAAAGCATGCCGTGTTCATGATCTATTGCTTGATTTCTGCAAGAAAAAAGGAGAGGAAGAGCATTTTCTATCATGGACAAAATGGTAAGAGATTACTTAATTGTGCTTTATTTGTTCAATCAATCAATTATTCATAGTTGTATTTGAAAATGAATTTATACTAATGGAAACATACACAGCAACAGGGACCAAAACGACAAATCTTTGTCAGCTACATCCTCTCAGAAGAAGCTCACTCAACGTCGTCCAGTCTCCATTGAAGAGGAGAATCTTGTAGAATGGAGTTTGTCTAGCTGTCTTGTTGACTCTGTACTTTTCAAAAGAATAGATGTTTCTAGTCACCAAATCTACTACTTCAAGTTTCTTAAAGTGTTGAATTTGGAGTCCACTGTAATCAATTCTTTCCCGACGGTGCTAGTTTACCTGAGGTATTTTGCTGCACAAACTGATAAGGATTCAATTACATCGCTCATAGACAATCTTTGGAACCTTGAAACGTTGATACTCGAGCCAACAAAAGGAAAGTTGAAACTACCCGTTACAATTTGGAAGATGGTTAGACTGAGACATTTGTGCATTGATAATGCTTATTTCACTTTAAATGGTGTAGAAGGATTACTTGAGAAGTTGGAAATTCTTTCCACTCCATGCTTTTCATGTGCAAAGGATGTGGAATTGCTAGTGCAAAAAACACCAAATCTTCGGGAGCTGAGATGCTCATTTGTTGATTTTAGACAAGAATATTTCCCTGAATTGTATTTCCTAACACGGCTTGAGACACTCCAGATTCATTTAGCGGCAAATTCAATGGTATCTGGTCCATACAACTTCCCACCAACTCTCAGAAATTTGACACTATCCAACTTTGTCATAGACCGTTGTCTTGAATACAACATTTCATCGCTTCCCAATCTGTGTACTGAAACTGGTATCAGTTTTCTTTGATAATGACGAGTGGGAAGTGAGAGATGGCGAGTTCTTACAACTCAGGGTGTTGAAGCTAGTAAAATGTGAATTTTTTGATGAATGGAAAGCTTCAGATCATGCCTTTCCTATACTTGAACATTTAGTTTTGCGTGAATGTCCGTATCTTATGGAGATTCCTTCTTCATTTCAAGACATCCCTACTCTAAATTCCATCAAGGTAAAGTCGTGCAGTGAATCTGTTGAGCAGTCAGCCATAAAAATGAAAAGAGAGCTAGAAGAAAATTATGGGAGTGACCATCTCATGGTCTTCATCCAGAGGGAGCTGAACAAGGACAATTTTTCAGGTACATTACGTCTCAGTTTCGTTTTAATTGCATTTTTGTTACTTATTAGAAAAGGCAACTTCCTATTTCGTTTTCACTCTCCCAGTAATTGAATATATATGATTTCATGATTAAATAGGAGCTCCAAATCTGAAAATGGCAGAGCACTTTGAAAATTCGGTTCCTAAAGGGGAGTCGATGATGGTGAAGATCGCCAAAGGTGACAAATACTCATCGTTATCGAAATCAGACGATAACCAGACGAATAAGTCGAGCAGCAGATTATGCAGGTATTCCGTAGAAAAAAAAACGATTCAAAAAGCTTTAGGTGGAGGCAAACTTGCTGACAAGCAAAAGAGAGATAACATGAATGATATTTAATTATCTTCTTTGTACAACTATAAGATTAGTTGTTGTATCTCATTATTGTATATATTTCGAATAAGAGAGAATACTTCTTATTGTGGAGGTACAAAAAAGATATCTGCAACTATAATTGTTGCAGCAACTATATATTGCTTGACCCCTTTTTGCTCCCTTGGTGACTCGAACTCGCAATTTTTGGGTTTGAAGTGAGGGGTGCTTACTATCCAAGCAACTCCATCTCGTCAGTTTTCAAAAATAACTTGATAACTGGTTATTATATTTTGTATATTCTTCATTTCTTTCACCTTTAGGGAATAAATATTTGTCTTTTCAATTTGAATAGTCATTTCTTAAACGGAAAAGACTCAAAAATACCCCTAAACTATCGCAAATAACTCAGATATATCCTTGAATTCTATTATGGCTCAAAATTATCCTTCTCATCAAAGTATTGGGTCATACTTACCCTTCTAATTAACATAAAATGTTAAGTGTCACGTGGATGCCACATAGACACCACATGGACGTCACATAAGCGTCAAACATTTCACGCTTCCACGTAAACTAATAAGATCCCTAACATCTAATTTTCACCTCATTTTCGCAGCTAGGGTAAGAAACGATTTCACAGATTTAGGGAATATAATATTTATCACTCAAACATTTTTCTTAATACTAATATTTATGTAAGTTTTTAGAACTAATAAAATTGGGTTACACTCACAAGACGCATGTACAGAAACTAAGAGGTCAAGCATCTCCTGAAGGACTAGTATTTGATCTGTCAACACAACGTGCATCTGACTATGTGTTGGTAGCTCTTCCAAGTTGTGTTGGAGAGTCTCCATAAGGCCAGCTACACAATCAGCTGCATTCTCAATTTGTATAATCGGATGCGTTACAGCTTGCAGGACATCAATATAGATCTTACGTACATCTGGCTGAATGAGTTTAATCTTCATCTGCACAAGATCAGATAACAAACTATTCATTTCTTGATTTTCACTGTAATACAACCAGACAATCATTGCTGCACGACAAACCACAAGTAAAACATGAGTCACGAAAGCATGTAGGCGTTTCGGCTCCATGGATCTGCCCGAAACAAAGCAAACAAAATTCCTCATTAACTTCAGCTCTTTGAAGACAGAATTGTTGGGTTATGGGTCTTTTTCCCTTCCTATGTGGATAAATAAAAGCCCAATTTGGACCAACCCATTTTTGCTCATAAGCCCATTCTTATGAGGCAAATATAAGCCTATTTTAAGTCTTATTTTCAGATTTTTTAGAGAGAGTTTTTCAGCAGCCAAAAGAGAGAAAAAAAGAGAGAAATTCGCAGTAAAAAATCCAGCCCTAACAACCAACTTCAAATTGCGATTCCCGCTTCGTTTCTTGTCTGATTGAGCTGATTTTTGGACAGCATATTATCTTCATCTCAATCTTTGATTAGGAACTGACAGAGTTGGATTTGGTGGTCTGCAGCTTCAGTTTTGCTGTCGTGAACAGTAGCTGCGAAATTGGTGATTTTGCTCCTTTAATTCTCTAGATTTGGTGCAATCTTATTTTGTTGTTGCTCGTTGTTTGGCACTTGTTTTGTGGCCAATTTTGGAGAACAATATTGTAACTCTTGGTGATTATAGTGGAGCTTTTGGTCCCGTGGTTTTTTACTCTTCACATCGAAGGGTTTTCCACGTAAATCTTGGTGTCTTGTGTGATTGGTTTATTATTGCCTTGTTATATTTGTTTGGTTGAATTACTTGCTGCCTTACTATCATATTGCTTGTGGTTGTTTGTCTTCTCTTGGTTCAAATCGAAAAGGAAAAGTATAGACTTGGGTATTTTTCCGCTGTTATCCTGTCAGGAATTCTTGGTAGTGCCTTGTCTTTCCCAACAAAGTGGTATCAGAGCATTGGTTATTTTTATTGTCGTTTTGAATGATGGAGGCAAATACGAGCAAAATGGTGTGTTTAAATGGTAGTAACTATCATATTTGAAAAGGCAAGATGAAAGATCTTCTGTTTGTCAAGAAGATGCATTTACCTGTATTTGCTTCTAATAAGCCTAAGTCTTTGAATGATGAAGAATGGGAATTTGAGCATCTGCAGGTTTGTGGCTATATTAGACAATGGGTTGAAGATAATGTTAGAAATCATATTGTGAATGAGACACATGCCAAAAGTTTGTGGGACAAGCTCGAGACACTTTATGCTTCGAAGACTGGCAACAACAAGTTGTTCCTATTGAAACAATTAATGAATATCAGGTATAAAGAGGGCACTCCTATTTCTGATCATATTAATGATTTTCAGGGTGTTCTTGACCAGCTGTCCGGAATGGGTGTAAAGTTTGATGATGAGATACAGGGACTTTGGCTTCTTAATACTCTGCCAGACTCTTGGGAAACTCTTCGAGTTTCTTTGACTAATTCTGCTCCCAGTGGTGTTGTAACCATGGAATATACTAAGAGTGGTGTCTTGAATGAAGAAATGAGAAGAAGATCTCAAGCCTCATCTTCTTCAGCTTCACACTCCGATGTTTTGGTTACTGAAGATAGGGGGAGAAACAAGTCCAGAGGTCAGAATGATAGAGGTAAAAGTAGAAGCAAGTCAAAGTCTAAATACAAGAATATTACATGTGACTATTGCCACAAGAATGGGCATATCATGAAATATTGTTACAAGCACAAGAGAGATATGAGACAACAAAAGAGAGAAGGCGATAATGAAAATCGTGTTGCTGTTGTTGCTAATGATGATCTTCTTGTTTCTTGTGATGCAAATGCCATTAATCTTGTTCGTGATGAGTCTAGCTGGTTTGTGGATTCTGGTGCTACTTCTCATGTCACGCCAAAGAAGGAATTATTTTCTTCTTATACTCCAGGTAATTTTGGAACGTTGAAAATGGGCAATAATCATGAAGTTGAAGTTATTGGCATTGGGACAGTTTGTTTGGAAAGTAACAATGGTTCCAAACTAGTTCTCAATAATGTCAAGCATGCTCCAGATGTTCGCTTGAATTTGATTTCTGTGGGATATCTTGATGATGAGGGTTATGTTAATACACTTGGTGTTGGCCAGTGGAAGCTTACTAGAGGTTTGATGGTTGTGGCCCGTGGTGACAAGTTGTCTAACTTGTATGTATTTCAGGGCTCCATGTCCAGAGACTCAGTAAATTTGGTGGAGAATGATACTTCATCAGAGTTATGGCATAGAAGGCTGAGTCATATGAGCGAGAAGGGGATTGATAGTTTGGCTAAGAAAAATTTGCTTTCTGGAGTGAAACAAGCAAAGTTGAAGAAATGTGTTCATTGCTTAGCCGGTAAACAGAAAAGAGTTTCTTTTCAGAGTCATCCGCCTTCAAGAAAGCTTGATTTGCTGGAGTTGGTACATTCTGATTTGTGTGGTCCTTTTAAGGTAAGATCTCATGGTGGTGCACTTTACTTTGTGACTTTTATTGATGATCATTCTCGCAAACTCTGGGTATTTCCTTTGAAGTCCAAGGATCAAGTACTTGATGTGTTCAAGAGTTTTCAGGCCTTGGTTGAAAGACAAACAGGGAAGACATTGAAATGCATCCGCTCAGATAATGGTGGTGAGTATATTGGTCCTTTTGATAGATATTGCAGAGAGCAGGGTATTAGGCATCAGAAAACTCCTCCAAAGACTCCTCAGTTAAATGGTTTAGCAGAGAGGATGAACAGAACTCTAGTTGAGAGGGTTAGATGTATGCTTTCAGATGCTAAGCTGTCAGATTCCTTTTGGGCAGAAGCACTTAATACTGCTGCTTATGTTATCAATTTATCTCCTGCTGTTGCTTTAGATGGTGATGTCCCTGACAGAGTTTGGACTGGTAAGAATGTTTCTTATGATCATCTTAGAGTCTTTGGGTGTAAAGCCTTTGTACATGTTCCTAAGGATGAAAGGTCAAAGTTGGATGTTAAAACTAGGCAGTGTATCTTCATTGGTTATGGTCAAGATGAATTTGGCTATCGTTTCTATGATCCTGTTGAGAAGAAACTTGTTAGAAGCCGTGATGTTGTGTTCTTTGAAGACCAAACAATTGAAGATTTTGACAAAGCTGACAAGGCTGATTTTCAGAGTAGTGAGAGCTTAGTTGATGTTGATCCAGTTCCTTTGACTATTGCACCGGAAGAAAATCTTCATAATGATGAAAATCAAGTTGATAATGAAGATGGTGATCATGTTCAGAATGACCGGCATGATGTTGTTGATGCTCCAGTGCAAGATGATGTGGTTGTCCAACAACCAATTATAGATGCTCCAGAGAGTTCTCTCAGACGATCTAGTAGAGAGAGAATTCCTTCATCTCGTTATTCTCCCAATGAGTATGTACTCTTGACTGACGGGGGAGAACCTGAGAGTCTTGATGAGGCCATGGAAAGTGAAGAAAAAGAAAGGTGGTTTGATGCTATGGAAGATGAGATTAAATCCTTGCATGATAATCATACCTTTGATTTGGTTAAGTTACCTAAAGACAGAAAAGCTTTGAAAAACAGGTGGGTTTTTCGGGTGAAACATGAAGATGGTAATCCAGTTCCACGGTACAAAGCTAGATTAGTTGTCAAGGGATTTAATCAGAAAAGGGGAGTTGATTTTGATGAGATATTCTCTCCAGTTGTGAAGATGTCATCCATTCGTGTGGTTCTAGGCTTGGCTGCAAGTCTAGATTTAGAGGTTGAGCAAATGGATGTTAAAACTGCTTTCCTCCATGGTGACTTAGATGAAGAAATTTATATGGAGCAACCGGAAGGTTTTGAAGTCAAGGGTAAAGAGAATTATGTTTGCAAATTGAAGAAGAGCTTGTATGGTTTGAAACAAGCTCCCAGGCAGTGGTACAGGAAGTTTGGTTCTTTTATGAGTCAGCAGGGCTTCAAGAAGACTTCTTCAGACCATTGTGTTTTTGTGCAAAAGTTCTCTGATGGTGACTTTATTATTGTGTTGCTTTATGTTGATGACATGCTTGTTGTTGGTCATAATACTTGCAGGATTCAGAAGTTGAAGCAAGAGTTGAGTAAGTCTTTTGCTATGAAAGACTTAGGACCAGCAAGGCAGATTCTTGGCATGCAGATTGTCCGTGATAGAAAGGCCAAGAAATTGGTATTATCACAAGAGAAGTACATTCAGAAAGTACTTCGCAGATTCAGCATGGACAAAGCTAAGGTTGTCAGTACACCTTTAGCTATGCACTTCAAATTGAGCACGAAACAGTGTCCTTCTAGTGATGATGAGAAGGAAGATATGAAGAAAGTTCCTTATGCTTCAGCTGTTGGTAGTTTGATGTATGCGATGGTTTGTACAAGACCGGATATTGCTCACGCTGTTGGAGTTGTTAGCCGTTTTCTTTCTAATCCGGGAAGAGAACATTGGAATGCTGTGAAGTGGGTTATGAGATATCTCTGTGGCACTTCTAGTCTGAGTTTGTGTTTTGGTACAGGGAAGCCTATTCTTTGTGGTTATACTGATTCAGACATGGCTGGTGATGTTGATACTCGCAAGTCTACTTCAGGGTACTTGGTTACTTTTGCAGGGGGAGCTGTGTCTTGGCAATCTAGGTTGCAAAAATGTGTTGCTCTATCTACTACAGAAGCTGAGCTTATTGCTGTCGTTGAAGCTTGTAAAGAATTGCTTTGGATGAAGAGATTCTTGGGGGAACTTGGTTGTGCTCAAGAGAGGTATGTGCTTTATTGTGACAGTCAAAGTGCTATACATCTTGGCAAGAATTCTACGTTCCATGGTCGGTCTAAACACATTGATGTGAGATACCATTGGATTCGAGATGTGTTGGATTCTAAGTTGCTTGAGCTTGAAAAGATTCATACAAATGACAATGGTTCCGATATGATGACTAAAGCTTTGCCAAGAGGGAAGTTTGAAGATTGTTGCATGGTCGCCGGGATGGCGGTCTCCTCCACATAGTCGTGAGGGGGAGAATTGTTGGGTTATGGGCCTTTTTCCCTTCCTATGTGGATAAATAAAAGCCCAATTTGGACCAACCCATTTTTGCCCATAGGCCCATTCTTATGAGGCAAATATAAGCCTATTTAGGTCTTATTTTCATATACACAGAGAGTTTTTTCAGCAGCCAAAAAGAGAGAAAGAGAGCAGTTTTCGCAGTCAAAATTCAGCCCTAACAGCCAACTTCAAATTGCGATTCCCGCTTCGTTTCTTGTCCGATTGAGCTGATTTTTGGACAGCATATTATCTTCATCTCAATCTTTGATTAGGAACTGACAGAGTTGGATTTGGTGGCCTGCAGCTTCAGTTTTGCTGTCGTGAACAGTAGCTGCGAAATTGGTGATTTTGCTCCTTTAATTCTCTAGATTTGGTGCAATCTTATTTTGTTGTTGCTCGTTGTTTGGCACTTGTTTTGTGGCCAATTTTGGAGAACAATATTGTAACTCTTGGTGATTATAGTGGAGCTTTTGGTCCCGTGGTTTTTTACTCTTCACATCGAAGGGTTTTCCACGTAAAGATTGGTGTCTTATGTGATTGGTTTATTATTGTCTTGTTATATTTGTTTGGTTGAATTACTTGCTGCCTTACTATCATATTGCTTGTGGTTGTTTGTCTTCTCTTGGTTCAAATCGAAAAGGGAAAGTATAGACTTGGGTATTCTTCCGCTGTTATCCTGTCAGGCATTCTTGGTAGTGCCTTGTCTTTCCCAAGAATCTCCCAGTTCAACAAAATCATCCAGATTCTGAATGACAGTATCAATGAAATCAATTACAAATTCAGGGTTATCAATACCGTCTTTATTGGATAATACTAAATGGATATCTCTGATTTCCAACTTAGAGATACGTATCTTTTCTTGTATCCGAGAGGTAACACGATCAATGTGATGGATCTTGTTGACTTTTTTGAGGTCAACGACAGCATCTTGAAACAGACCTTGAACTTTGCATGTGAAATCTGGGATAAATGATAAATCTGTGAAGCTGAGGAAAATATACAGGAATTCGAAATCCCTTTTAAGGAACCTGATTTGTTCCTTTGAAGTTTCCGGTATGTCTGAATCCCATTGAACTGCAATCTGCTGCAGAGCTTCAAGGAGATTATCTTTGTCTGGAGACATCACTCCGCCCTCTTTCTCGCAACTGACGAGTACTGTTAATTGCTTACTCAATGATGGACACACTATTCATTTGAAGAACAATGACTGTGTCTTAAGTTTTTAGCTACCAAATGCCCAAAAGAGTTGAACATTTCAGTTTTTCCACTGTTTGACTTTGGCATTTTGAATGAGACAATAAATCCCCTTAGATGTTAAATCAATGGCTACAAAAGAGTTGAATTATTCATATATTTTTGAAGACATAAATTTATAAACAAACACTCAAGTTGAGTATTCAGCATATAAATGTTTTGAGCTATCCAGATAATCATTTTGTAAGTTGAGTATTCAACTAATATAGTGGAGATGAGTTGAGTTATCTAGACGTGCATACTCAAAGTTTGAGCGTTTACTCACCATACCAAGTTTAAATGTCTATTAATGTATTATGCCTTTTTTTTAAAATGTCAAAAACGACCCTTAATAGTATAAGTTGTGAAAATAAGTGATAGTGGTAGGCAATGGTGAAAGCAAATGAAGTAGGGATGAAGAGTCTTCTTTGTAAAGAATAAACATCTTAATATACTTTGTTAAATCTTAATAATCTGAATCATTCAAATCTATTCAAATTCACTTAAGTGATTATACAATTTTTTAAAAATGTCATTTTAAACCATTTAATGGTTAATACCTGAATAATTAAGATTGAAATCTAAAAAATACAGCAGTCATGAAAGAACCATAATCCTAAAACAAAAAGTTTTGATCAACATAGAACAAATCATTGCATAATAATTTTTACTATGAATATCGTTTCATAGTCCAATCATTGCATAATAATTTCCAATTATTAGTTAATCATGAACAGATTATTGAATACACTTCAGAATATTTATTTCCTTGGTTTGGTCGTTTCGCTGCTCGTTTAACTCTGGTTTAGCTCCAAACAGCTCGAGACTCACCTGCTCATCAAAATATAAGCAGAATCACTAAATCAAATATACTTGGTTTGGTGCAACCACCAGTACTCTGTCATGAATATTGAATATACGAAGTCAATTAATTTGAGAAAAGCATTTAACTTCGGTTGCATTGGTTCAACGGCATACCTGATAACCAATTTGAGAGTTGAGTTGTTACTGTTATACTAGCGGATGAAGACCTCGAAACCAGAAGCTCCGTGCAAATACTTTGATGATTCTTTGGTGTGCATGACTGAATTGGCAAGCATGTCATTGCAGGATATAATCTTAAGCGATTTCAGGGACGAAGAATGCTCAAAACAATAAGGGATGTTCTTGAGGTGCTGGCATCTTTTCAGTTCCAAGCGTTCAAGGCATGGAAAGGCATCATCTGAGGCATACCATCTTGAAAAAGAAGGATTTTCTAGTTTCAAGATTCTGAGTCGAAGGAACTGCTCATCGTTCACTTTCCATACATTGGATCTAATGGTAACTTCTAGCAGCTTGAGTACCTCAAGATTTGAAAGGGTTGCGACTTCATTAAGATCTATCCGGAAATAGGACAGTGTCAACTTCTTCAAGTTTCTTGGGATGTTCAAATCATTGATCCAGGTCAATTGTTCACCAGAAGAAATCTTGAGCATTTCAAGCTTATTAAGTTTGCTAAATGCAGGAAATGAGCCTTCAAATTTGGAAACTTCACATCTCATTTTTCGAAGATTTGGTGTCTTCTCCAAGATCTTATCAGCATTCTTCACACGAGAAAAACATACTGAGGAAATCGTTTGCAGATCATCCATTGTAGAGGAGGTTTCTGAGAATTCCTCTCTATTGTTTAAAGTGAAGAATGCTTGATCATATATGTGTAGATGTCGCAACTTAACCATCTTCCAAATGGTATTTGGTAATGATACTCGTCCTCCAACTCCTCGAACTATTAAAGTTTCAACGTTCAGAAGATCGGTTGGGAGTGATAATGTATCTTCAACAGTCCGAAAAGCAAGATACCTCAAAAAGGTTAGTCCTTGTGGTAATGAATCAATTACGGTGAATTCAAAATCTAACACCTTCAGAAAGCTGAACCTTTTAAAAATGTCTGATGCATGATCTGTCGAAGAGAATTCAGTATTTCTAAGCTCCCTGAATTGGAAAGACTTCAGATTAGAGAAATACGAACACAATGTTTTAAGATTATCACACCGAGAATGAAGGAAAAAACGCCGTGAAGTCCTGGTCTTTGGATAAAGGTCAAATATGTCCCTGTTAGAGGAGAAATTGGTATAATTAATGTAATTTCCAAAAGAATGACTGATTAAACAACAAAGGTTTTAATTACCCTTTTATCCTCTGTGCGAAATTCTCCAACTCGGCTTTCTTCCTGCAAAATTCAAGCAACAGATCATGAATATGACATGCCTTGATCTTACCATCAAAACTCCTTTTAGAAACCATTACTAGGTTTCTCTCAACAAGATTCTCCATGTAATTATCTGCAATATCCTCCGGAAGCCTCTCCGAGTGAGTTTTCACAAAACCTTCTGATATCCATAACCATGTTAACTTTGAGACTTGAATCTCTCTGCCCTCCGAAAATACTGCAAGATATAATAAGCATTTTCTCAAATGATGTGGTAAATACCAATAGCTAAGTTCCATGGTATGTTCAAACTGAGCCTGAATATCTACACTTAATTTGGTTGCCACTTGTTCCCAACGATGTTTTTCCTTCGGCATCCTTGCAAGAACACCTGCTACCAGAACAATTGATAGGGGCAGCCCTTGACACTTTTGTGATATGCTTCTTCCAACATCCTCTAAAACCAAGGGGAACCTTTCTTTATTGAACACCTTATTCTGTAACAAAACCCAACTTTCTTCATTAGACAACATATGAAGAACATATAGATCACTATCATGTTTAGTAGCACGAGAGGCAACACCATAAAACCGAGTCGTCAGAATGATTCTGCTTCCATTGTTAAAATCACTGAAGCATACTTTTAAATCAGCCCATACAATAGAATCCCAGATATCATCAACGAAGATAAGGTATCTCTTGGACCCTAAAAGTTTGCGAAGCTTATCTGCCAGTACATAGTCAGTCTCTCCTTCAAAATCAGTTGTATCTTTAGTTATATCTCCTAGTAGGGCTAGTAACAAGTCCTTCTGTGAATGTTCTTGAGAGAGACAACATTGGGCACGTATATCAAATCGAGAGACAACTGACGGATCAAAGTATAGGTAGTTTGCCAAAGTGGTCTTTCCCACTCCAGGCGCTCCGCAAATTGAGATGACTTCAAGATTTGAAGACCCTCCAATTAGTTACTGTCTTAGTTTGTCCATCTCATAATAACGACCCACCATTTCTTCATTCATGCCAGGATTCCTAGCAAATTGTGAAGAAGTATCTGCATTGGAAGCATTTGTGATGTTATGCAACACCAAGTCGAGCACATTCTTTTTAAGGTGATACCGGGTAAATAATGCAAAAATAATAAGCTCTGGGGAGTGATAGGACCATTCCATAGTTTAGATGTATAATTGACAATTTCACTATTGTTTAGATGTGTTTCTATGTCTTAACACGAAAACAAATGTTTTTTCCATAGAAATTTTACTTCATACAGTACTAGACATGATAGCAACTACAACAAAATCACTTGTGTTTTGATCAACTTGATTTAATATTTCAAAATTTATGCGGAGTTTTCTTAAAATTAATTTTAAATTTATAGTACTACTACTATTTCAAGATATTTGACCAAAAATAGAAATTGTACAGCTCCAAACAAAAAATATATGAGGAATTTTAAGAAAATTACATTTTCTAATGAACAAAAATGCAATTAAAGGTGAGTAAATGGGAGTGACTTGTAATTGCATTTTCTCAGTGGCGTACCTGATAACCTATCTCTGTTCTCCTGGATTTGTTTGATTTCTGCGGCTGACCGCTCAACAGATTTGCTGCACGACTTCACCTTGATGGATAGAGACTTGTCTCGAAAACGAAAAGGGATCTCCTTGAGATATGGACATTCACGCAAAACCAAATGTTTAAGGCTACTAAAGGCATCATCCGAGACATTCCATTCTTCAAGAAATTCACATTTTACAAGCTTCAAGACCTCGAGTTGAAAGAACTCGTCATCTCTCACTTCCCACTCATCATTGTCAAAGAAAATTGACACCAGTTTCAGCACGCGGAGGTTGGGAAGCTTTGGAATGTTGGATCGGTGAGAACTGCCCAGGAAAAAGTTGGATAGTGTCAAATTTCTGACCATCGCTGGGAAGATGTATGGACGACTAACTGTTGAATCTGCTGCTAAATGAATCTCAAGTGTCTCAACGAAGTCCAAGCAAGGTAAACATTCTTGCCTGAAATCAACAAATGAGCATCTCAGCTCCCGAAGATTTGGTGTTTTTTGCACTAGCAATTCGACATCCTTTGCACATGAAAAGCATGGAGTGGATAGAACTTCCAACTTCTCTAGTAATCCTTCCTCACCATTCAAAGTGAAGTAAGCGTTATCGATGCACAAATGTCTCAATCTAACCATCTTCATAATTGTAACGGGTAGTTTCAGCTTTCCTTTTGTTGGCTTGAGTATCAGCGTTTCAAGGTTCCAAAGATTGGCAATGAGCGATGTAATTGAATCCTGATCAGTTTGTGCAGCAAAATACCTCAAGTAAACTAGCACCGTTGGGAAAGAATTAATAACAGTGGACTCCAAATTCAACACTTTAAGAAACTTGAAGTGGTAAAAAATTTGCGAGACTTGGCGACTAGAAACATCTATTCTTCTGAAAAGTACAGAGTCAACAAGACAGCTAGACGAACTCCATTCTACAAGATTCTCTTCTTCAATGAAGACTAGACGACGTTGAGTGAGCTTCTTCTGAGAGGATATACTTGACAAAGATTTGTCGTTTTGGTCCCTGTTGTTGTGTATTGTTTCAATTAGTATAAATTCATTTTCAAATACAACTCGAATACTTGATTGAAATGAACAAATAAAGCACAATTAAGTAATCTCTTACCATTTTGTCCATGATAGAAAGTGCTCTTCCTCTGCTTTTTTCTTGCAAAAATCAAGCAATAGGTCATGAACACGGCATGCTTTGACGTTACCATCAGAACTCCTCTTAGCATTCATCACTAGGTTTCTTCTAACAAGATTCTCCAAGTAAACTTTTGCTATGTCCTGCAAACTCTTTCCTTCATGATCCTTTACAAATCCTTCTCCAATCCACAACCATGTTAACTTTGAAACATTGATTTCCTCATCCTCTAAAAATGTTCCAAAATATAAAAAGCAAGGCTTTAGATAATAGGGCAAATGCTGGTAACTTTGCTCTATAATGTCATTTAAGGCATTTGACATATTGATGCCTAAATGTTCAGCCACTTCATTCCAACTTTCTTCTGTCTCCTCCATATTTGATAGAATACCAGCCACCAAAAAAATTGACAACGGCAGACCTCCACACTTTCTTGCTATTTTTTTCCCAACTTTTTTAAGAAGGGGAGAGCACCTTTCATTGCCAAACACTTCCATTTTTAGTAGCTTCCAACTTTCTTCATAGGTCAAGGAGCGAAGATGATGGGGTTTATACACTGATTTAACATAGTCGGCAACATCATGGTATCTCGTTGTAAGAAGAATTCTACTTCCATTATTGTCATCAGGAAAGCAACATTTTAAATCATCCCACGCCTTGTGATCCCATACGTCATCAAGGAGGATAAGATATCTCTTGGAACGTAAAATTCTGGAAAGAATATCTTTTAATTCATCAGTCTCTATACTAAGAAGAGATGTTTCATCAATAGAAACCTGTAGCATCGCCAAAAGAGACAGTAATAGGCCCCTCTGCGAATATACTGGAAACACATGACACTGTGCACGGATATCAAAGTGAGAGACAACTGAATTATAAGAATAGAGTCTGTTGGCCAAAGTTGTCTTTCCTGCTCCAGGCATACCAACAATGGAGATAATGTCCAGCATTCTGGATCCGCGTGTTAGCCGGTGTATTAATATTTTGATCTCATCTTCAAAACCTATCATTTCTTCTTTGATGCCTGGATTTTTTTCCAAATTTGACGACTTACTGGAAGTATCAGTAGCAATGGTGTAAGGTAACACTAAGTCAACCTCAAACATTTTCTTTTGTTGCATCTCTGCAACCTCTGAGCTAATGTCCACGAGCCAACGCATGAGACACCAGTCCGGAACTCTTTTGCTCACACAAGCATCAACAATATATTCTACCTCATATGCTTTGCCAATCAGTAGAGACACACTATTCTGAAATTTGTCGTCAATACTGTATTGTTGTTCTGCAACAAACTTCAGAAAAGGTTGCACGCCATCCAGTTGAGTTTGAATTATTCGAAGTTGAGTCTTCACAGAATCAAGCGAATCTGCATATCGTCTTTGGAACTCATGAAGATTGCTTAAGGCGAAATCAACATAGCCTAGTCCATGAATCCTTGGCAAACTAGATTGGAACTCCTTTCGAATAATGTTGTAGATCAATATCTTGATGCGCTCAATGGTACCTGGCAAATCAATACTCACTTCCCCTAACACCACATCTTCACACAACGAGTAAACGAGTATTCCAGAATCAATCATCACAGTGTCAATATCTTTAAGGTGAAATTCAAATGCTTGTATGGACAAATTGGCAATTAAGAGGTTGAGCATCTCCTGAAGGTCTGCTATTTGATGAGTATTGGGATTACTAACCGATATTGCCTTCAAGTTGTGTTTGAGAGTCTCCACAAAGCCAGCTACACAATTAGCTACATGATCAATTGAAATAATTGGACGCCATTCTGATCGTAGAGCTTGCAACACATCAATATAGATCTTGCCGATGCTTCGGTCAATGGGCTTAATCTTCATGTTCAAATGATCAGAAAGCAAATCATTAGTTTCCTGATTTTCTTTCTCATTGCTTGGGAGATACAACCAGGCAATCATTGCAGCGTGGCTGGTCACCTCTAATACATGAATGAAGAAATCAATAGGTTGGCTTTTCAGCTCTTTGAATCTGTCCGTAACGAAGCATACAAAATTTCTCAATAACTTCAACTCCTTAAAAACATCGCGGATCTCTTTGTTAGGTCCACGAACAAAAAGTAGTGAACTAGAACAAAAAACCTTCAATAAATCACCCAGATTCACTACAACAGTATCAATGAAATCGATCACAAATTTGGCGGTGACAACAATACCATCCTTGTTGACTTTTGGAAATAAGTATTCACATTTGATTTCCAACTTAGTCTTCTGAATGTTGACTTGCAATTGATTGGTAACGCCATCAACATGATCCATCTCGCTGATTTCTCTAAGGTTAACGGCAGCATCATGAAACAGAGTTTGAACGTTGTGTACGATTTCAGGCATGTATGATAAATCTGTTAAGTTCTGTAAGCTGAGAAAAAAATCAAGGAACGTAAACTCTCTTTTGAGGAACTTGATTACATCCTCTAAACTCTCCGGCATATCTAATCCCCATTGATCTTCAAGATGTTGCAGAGATTGAAGAATATTATGGTTCATTGCTGTGAAATTTTAAAAGTCAACAAGGTTCTTTCTCTTTGTATTCTCAACAAGTTATCATAAACAAATTATTGATACTATTAAACAAGATTAATTAGGTGAGACTTTTCGGCAGTATTCAAGAATCTAAACATTAAAAATGAAAAAATTACAACTTATATTAAAATATTCCTTCTTTTTGAATCTTCAACCTGGATTATGTATAGATATGAGATAATCATGTGCTTGGTCATAGTAAAACACACAATTACAATGCAAAATACGATATATAGTTTCATCTTTTTTTCAAACACACAAAATAGATCTTTTGAGAGTTCGAGTAGTATAGGTTTTTATTGGTAAACTATATGGACTGATCAAAATCTTACGGCTTATGTGAATAATAGATAATCAATAATGTTTATGCTACAACACACAAAATCATGCTAGAGCACATAAACTTGCTGAAATTTAATTCAAGAATTACCTTTTAAAGCGTGAGCAGATACGTTGGAGCGTATTCACAAGTTACCGAGAGCTTTAAACGAATCAACTAGTTAGACAACAACTTTGCAGTTCGAGCGAATTCACAAGTTACAGAGACCTTCAAACGAATCAACTAGTTAGACAACAACTTTGCAGCCTTCTACAATGATCTCAAGTTCACATCTGAACTTTTTCAATACTTGGGTGAGCAAGTATGAAGAAAACCTTCCATCTCTATTTTATAGGTTAAGAGAATTCCTATTTATATGGAGACTAGCTTTTATCGTAATATTTGAAGAAGTTTCTTCAATTTTTCCAAGAGGAATATATGTTGTTTTATGTTAAAAAACTTCTACATAAAATTATTATTATTTAAGGTTAATTATATATAATGTGTGCATTAACAATGTCACAACTTTCAATATTACCAAAAATAAATAGAAATATAAATCCACGCAATTGCATAAAAAAGGGGTTAATCAATAGCCTAAAATAATAATAATTTAATAGTATTAACGTATGTTAATATGTTATATTACGAAATTGAAAAATATGTGAATTTTAAATAATATTGTCATCATTGTATGAAAGATTCACAATTTATATTACTTTTGTATAATTTATTTTTAAAAAAAAATTGATTGAATTAACCCTCTAATAGTAATAATAATAACAATAATTATACAAATTAGTATTTTAATTATGTCTATCTTAATCATTTCAAATTATATCATATGGTTCTCTTTTATATAAATACTAGTATCTGGAACGTGCGTTGCACGTTTGTCCCTTAATATTTTTATTTTAAGTTTGTCTTTATAAAGTTCAATTATATAATAAAAAATGCAAACATTAACAATTTTAGTTATGATTTAATCTCAAATGGTATGAATATGTCTATGAATAGCTAATTATTTTTTCAGATCAAACAACTTATTTATTGAAGTAGTTTACAATGAATTTCTACTCGAAAAATAATAAACAAATGTAAAAGTCGAAAGTAGCAAAGACATGAAGAAGAAATAAATGCAATTCTAGTCATTGCTGAAATCACAAATATAAGATTCTTTTTCTTTTGTGCTTATATGAATTGCATTCTTCTTCTTTTTCTAAAAAAATATACAATAGTATTTTTTAATGAAAATAGAAAAAATTGACGAACATTATTCTCATTTTCGAATATCTTTTGATCTTTGTTTCCATAAGATGAAAATTAATTATATGAACCAAAAGATTAATTTAAGAAATTGGGATAAATAGTTCTAATTTAAAAATAATCATTCCGTTTTCATATCAAACACTATATTGCTAAACATACTAAGATTGAGGCTTAAACCACACATACATATATAAAAAGGATAGATATACCTGGAAAAAAAGAATCTCTAGCAGAATGAGAATTAATGGAAGATGAGAGCAAGAAAACTTATTGTGTACCTATATAGAGTTTTGTAATGTAAAGAATATGAAAAGATGGAGAAAATTATATAAACATTGATCAACAATAACTAAGAAAAATATGACATGAAACGTTTTTGGATTGTAATCAAGGGGCTTATGACTATCTATCTTCAATCTTAAGTATTGAATTTAGTGTAAAGCATTAAGTGCGGTTGGAATGAGTTTAACTGCAGAAACTCAAAGGATCATTAATTAAAAAAAAAATTGTTTTGCTATCATTATTTATTTAATTTTCAAATTTTGTAAATGACATTTTCTAATTTAATAAATAAGTGAAGGGCATTTTAGTAATCCAACTTTAAACTCAAAATCTTCCCACTTATAATAATACTAGTTTCTGGACACGTGCTTTGCACGTTTGTTCCATTTAAATTTTTATAGACATGTTAGAACGACTAAAATGCTATGAAAACATATATGTGAACAACATGTAATGAATAATATAATGCAAAAACCATAAATAAATCTTTAATAATATAACCAAAAAACACCAAATAAAGGGCATATTTTGATGTTTCAAATTAATTCTTTTTAAGCAACCTACTATAACTTTTGAACTTTGGTTAATAGTTAGCAAAATTTCAATAAAGTCACAAGTGGCTAATTTGAGCTCAAATAAGTATTTAGACTTACGACAATAAAGCATTCATAGAAAACTAAATTAAGAAGTCTAATAGAGAAAAAAACACAAAAAAATAGAGAAAGAAAAAAATACAATGTATACATGCTTCATAAGACGTTGATCGATAATAATATAGACGGAAAAATAATACAATATAGTACATAATATTCCGAGTTCTTATCGACTCTTTCTCCAATATCATATCAAAATCAAGAGTCTTCTTCGTCTACTTTAACTATAGAATAAAAATGATAACCTTGTTAGGGGATCTGAAATGAAAAGACTGAATTTATATAATAAGAAATGAAGGAATACCAAAAGATATCTTAAAAATTTAGATTAAATATTTAGAGATTACAAATATGAAGAGATGAGAGTTATGGATATCACGAGTGTAAAAATTGAATATGTAATTAGATATGAGTTATGAATATGAATATTTAAAGCAAATAAAACAAATAATGTGTCTCTCTAATTTGGTAATTTGCACCCTTTTAAATTATAAAATTTCTTTATTTATCATAAAGAATAATACTTTCTCAACATAAATTACTTTGTTTATAAGAGGAGTTACGGAAAATGTTATGAGAAGAAGAAAAGTTGACTAATCATGTAAAAATTTTTGTTTTTGTTGTTATTATTATTATTACTATATTTATTATTAACTAATAAACATGGCCATGCTTCACGCAATATGAAAAAAATTATTAATTTCATGATCTTTTAAAATAATATTTTAGTTTCAAATCTTCAAATGAATTAAAGACTTATAAATTCTAACACTTTTTAATATAGTCTTATAATATATACTTAAAGTAATACAAATAAATAACTGCTTATGAATGTCATTTTCTGATGCAAATGCAATTAGTAATCTTGCTAAGAAAAATATACAATTTTTTTTAAAAATACACAATTATTAGCCTTGGAACCTCTTCTTTAGAAAAACTATTTGAAATAAAAGAAATATATTAAGATCCTACGCTTAGGAATTTCTTAACAATATTTTTTAATTCTTCAATTATTTTGGAAATACTACCCTTAGATTTTTCTTGTTATGATTAATTAGTAAGAATATAAGTACCTAAAATAGAATAAAAAATAAATAAAAGATAACAAAAAAGCTACACTGAAAAAGGCTGGCATTATGTGTATAAACTTCACTTTAGTGCTATTTACCACGAAGGATTTGTAACATGAAATTTTAAATTTTGTATGTTAAAGATATAAAAAAATATTCTACAGAAATAATAGTTGATGAAAGGACAAAGAATTGAAAAAATAGATGAATATGAAATCATAAATCTTTTAATTGATATCTTCTCCCAAATTTCACATTAATAGGAAAGTTGAATACCACATTTTTGACAAATGCGCAACATGATATACATAGATAACGTAAACTATTTGAACATAGATCAATTTGAAAGTATCTCAATCTTTAAAAATTCGCTTATCAATTAAGAAACAAATTAAATAAAAAATAAGATTAAAGAGAAGTAAACATAAATTGTCAACAAACAAGATATCAAGCAGAATCATGCATGAATAATCATTAACTAAAGCTACTAAAATTTCAATACGAAGAACGAGTTACTCCATCAATTTTTTGTACGTGTCTCTAAAATTCACATTAATAAAAAAAGTAGAATAATGTATATTATTATAATTCGTAAGATGATACAATATGAATTAGAAAAAATGATATTCTTAGAAAAAATGATATTCTACACAAAGAAATTCATCTCATCCATATAATTGAGAAATTTAAATTAAAAGAATAACATTAAAATAGAAATTAACACAAGAATAAAATAATATACGAGAACATGGAAAAATACAATATACAAATATAATATTCCAAATAAATTCAAGAATTTATTAAAATAATAAACCAGTTGAAAAATAGTCATTATCATGAAAGTAAGATACAAAATATCATTATTAAAATCTTATATAATATTATTATTTTTCAACAAAAACAAATAAAATTAAATAGTACCTGAAAATTCTGAAATAATCTCATCAAAAGGAAGCAATTAATGAACAAAAAATATTCCTCCATTAGTTAGAGAATTATAGGAATCATGAAAGGTGACAATAATTTTACCTCTACAATTGATTTTGAGAGAGGAAAGACTATTAATGTCATAACTCATAAATGAGTATAAATAATTAAAAGAGAAGATGAAAAGTTGAATAATTTGTATAAGAAGATTTAATGAAATAATCATATCCCAAACGTGGGGAGAGGGAGGGTTATTTTTTTTCCTAGTCAATTTAATATAATTTAATTTAGGCATAGTAATTATAGATAGAAAATAAAATATTAACTAAACTATTTAGACATATAAAATCTCAAAAAAAAAGAAGAGAAAAAATAAATATGAATGGATATATATATAGAGAGAGATTATTTATTTATTTATTTATTATTTTATACATATAGATTATAGAGAATAGATATTATTAATTAGATATTTTACTTAGGAATTAACCTAAGAAAGTGTAAAGGTCATCATTTTAATTAAAATGATACAATTTAATATTTAAATTCAATAGTTAAATGATTTATGACATTTTAATTTATAGTAGGGGTAAAATCGTAATTCAACTTTCAATTTTTTTTGTTCATGCTTTTAGTAATATATGATATGATTTATTCTCAATCAAAAAAGGAGTCTCTCTAGCCTCGTAGAGTGCAGTTTGCCTGCTGAAGACTGTAACAGAAGTAACTCAGTGCTCCATACGGGGATATGAAAGCAGAATTCGTTCGGATCCTACCACGTGTTCAATCTTCTTTTGACGGTTTCCCTGAGATCTTTATCATTAATGCAATCTTCATTTTGTTCATTCATGGAGTTGTATTTAGTACCTCTAAGAAATATGATTATCCACCGTCAATCAGTAATGTGGGTTTACTTGGACTACTTAGTGTTACGCGTCTAGGAGGGCAGCGCGTTTTGGGATGCGGAGGGGCTATTATCATCCAGCTCCCCTAACCTAAAGCGGCATTGGGTTTGGACTGCAGGAACCGTGGCATGGGGGACGTCTAATCCTTTTGCCGCCATAAGGCTGGCTAATCGTACGCAGCAGGCTCGAATACCCTGGTTCCGGAAGGCACATGAGTTCGAACGCTTTGTTTAATGTGAGACCGAGGAAGAAAACCCAATTTTTTTGGAAACCAAGAAAAACCAACATTCACATGTCACTCTTCCCGTTTTTAGAAATTGAATTCTGAATTCTAGTTATTAATAATAGAAATTGAATCACACCAACACAATTAATTACTGAGGTTTCTCCTATGAAAATAATTAATTTGAATTATTGTTACCATGAGAAATTACAAATCATTCCACTAGAATTCGTAATTGCACTCCTCATTTTATATTTTGAAATTCCTCATTAAACAATTGTGTAATTTCCCATGTTAAGATTACATATACTAATCAACAAGTTAAATTACTGACGAACTTAATTCAATGATTCATTTCCTTTAGAACACTACTTAACTTATCTCATTTGTCAGACTCATAAATCCACTTGCAAGTTTGACACGATGAAAACTTATAAGTTTCTCAAAAAGGTTTATTAATCAATCTATATAATTAACGAGACATGGATTCCATCAACTAACTTATTATTTCATCAATATATATTATTATGGGAAAAGGGTCTGATATACCCCTCAACTTTGTCATTTAGAGCTGATTATGAAAGTGACTCATATATACCCTTACTTGTAAACAAATAGCTCACATATACCCTTTTCCTCTAACGGAAATGAAAAAAAAAATAATTTTTATCTAAATTTTTATTATTTTTTCTAAAAAATATAATCCCATATGAGAAAATTTAATCCTCGTCAAACATTTTTTTTTTGACTTTTTTATTGTTTCAATGACTAATTTATAATTATTATTTTGATAATCAAATTTATTTATGTTTCACGAATATTCTTGTAAAACTTATTGTAGATGATCAAATTTTTTTCTTCGAATACGAAATTAAATTACAATACACACAAAAAAATAGTTTAATTTTTTATTCTTTAAACTAAGGAATGAAAGAAAAAAACAAAATAAGAATAAGAAATTCAAATAATTATAATAAAAGAAGTCAAAAAATAATTTATGTATGAAAAATATTAAAATATACCTTGAACTTTGATAGAAGAATCATATATACCCCTAAATAATTTTTTTAAAAAAAATTAGAAGTAATAAATATAAATTTAAAACTAATTTTTTAACTTCCATTAAATGAAGGGTATATGTGAGCCATTTTGTAACGGCAGGGATATATGTGAGCCGTTTGTATAACGGTAAGGGCATATATGCGCCACTTTTATAACGAGGGGTATATCAGCTCCAAATGACAAAGTTGAGGGGTATATCAGACCATTTTCCCTATTATTATCATCCAATCTATCGGACATATTAACCCATCTTAGAATCTCACATATCAAAAATATAATTAATATATACATATCATAATAGTTATATCAGAACTAAGAATATAATTACATTCAATAGTTTAGAGAATATGTTATTGTCCGTCGATGTAAAACACTTATCTCTACTCGATCTCGTTCAATACATATATATACTACATTTAAACTTCTCCGATCAATCCCTTTAGACATGATGATATGATCTCTTTAGCCGCAAAGATGGTAGCCCGGAGAAAGCTAGTCTATCATTAGCACAAAAAGTTGAAACTATTACGTTTTCATAATCGAGATAATTCCGACTTCAAAGCCCCTATTTCTTCATTCATCCTCGGGACACTAGGAAGTTCTTTTCTTATGCAAGCATCAACTACATATTCCACCTCATAACATTTTTGAGAATAGATAAGAAAGCATTAATTATAAGAATTTGATTATATTTTTACATCAACTATCAAGTTTACTGGTATTTAGTGGTTTCCAGGTTTATTTCAACTATACTCTATATGAAATTTTTATTTTTATTTTCAATTATATCAAAGTTTTGGCTTCTTCCGTTAATAATTGTCTGTTTCCTGTTATACAAGCATTTCTAAATGAAATAAATTTATTATTACAGTAACTTATTAATATTCTATTGTTCGAATTCATAACGATACGTACCTTCCTATGATATATTTAATCATCAATTATATCTGATAATATTATTGTACTCCCAATTGATCAATTTCGATTTAGATGAATTAATTCTTTATATTATTTAATAGTTTATGATATATTCGAGATCTTGATCGTACTCGAAAGAGATTGTTAATTACCTATGCCAACAAAATCAATTGAACTCTTAACAAAATTCTCACCATGTCTTCCGGTGACTTCCGCCGTGAAAACGGCCCATCAACCACCGCAAAAGCCATCACCGAAACCGAAATCGCGGCGGAGTTCTCACACCACGACCTCACCATAGCCCGAATCAATAACGGCAGTTTCGGGTCATGCCCGAAATCCATAATCTCCGCTCAACAACAATGGCAGCTTCAATTCCTTCAACAACCCGATTACTTCTACTTCAACACCTTGAAACCCTCGATGCTTAAATCCCGTACCTTAGTACAATCCTTAGTCAACGCCGCCGACGTCGAGGAAATCTCCATCGTCGATAACGCCACAACCGCCGCCGCAATTGTTCTCCAATACATAACCTGGTCTTTCTTCACCTCCGATTTCCGTCCCGGCGACGCCGCCGTTATGCTCCACTACGCTTATGGCTCCGTTAAAAGTTCAGTTCAGGCGTACGTTGCACGAGCTGGAGGAAAGGTAATTGAGGTACATTTACCTTTTCCGTTGAATTCGAATGAAGAAATTGTTACTGAATTTGATAAAGCTCTTAAAATGGGGAAAATGAATGGGGGAAAAATTAGATTAGCTGTGATTGATCATATTACTTCAATGCCTAGTGTTGTTATACCTGTAAAAGAGCTCGTCCAGATGTGTAGAGATGAAGGCGTAGATTTCATTTTCGTCGATGGTGCTCATGCTATTGGCAATGTCGATATAAATGTGGTAGACATTGGAGCTGATTTCTATACCAGTAATTTGCATAAATGGTTTTTTACTCCACCTTCAGCCGCGTTTTTGTACTGTAAGAGATCGGAGAAGGTGGTAGATTTGCATCATCCAGTTGTATCGGTTGAGTATGGAAATGGATTGGCAATCGAGAGTGCTTGGATTGGGACGAGGGATTATAGTGCACAATTGGTGATCCCGGATGTAGTTGAGTTGTTTGTGAACAGATTTGAAGGAGGGATTGAGGGGATAAGGAGAAGGAATCATGATATGGTGGTTGTAATGGCGGAGATGTTGGTGAAGGCGTGGGGGACGGAGTTAGGGACACCACCAGAAATGTGTTCGAGCATGGCAATGGTGGGAATGCCTGCGTGTTTAGGGATATCGGGTAGTTCAGATGCTTTGAAGTTGAGGACTCATTTGAGAGTTTCGTTCAAGGTTGAGGTTCCGATATATTTCAGGGCACCATTGGAAGGAGAGGTAAATCCGATAACAGGTTATGCTAGGATCTCCCATCAAGTTTACAATACCATCGAGGATTATTATAGGTTTCGAGATGCCATTATCAAACTTGTGAGCGATGGTTTCACTTGTGCAATTCTCTCGAATTGACTAGGTACACCCTATGTAATTCCACAAGTGGGGTTTAGAAAGAGTCGCGTGTACTCAGGCTTAGCCCTTTCTTGTGAAGTTGATTCTTCATTTCAATGGAATAAAGTCTTTTTTCAAGTTCCTTGATGAATGGAAATTGTTCTTGTATCATTTGATGGTTGATTAAAACTCTCTCATGAAATTGTTGTACAACTTTCTGCTCTGTATTTTAACAATTATACTCGAAATATACGTCTTGTTCTAAAGAAATGCAAGGGGCTACGAGAAATTACAATATATTTTGGCGAAATTTGTACTTTGAAATTGATTGAGTTACATGAATATTGCAGCAGGGCTGCTGAGGATTTTGCAAGAAAGAAGTAGTTGTTGCAACAATTCATTAACTAAAAAGCTTGAAACAGCTTATTCAGTAACAATATTTTTGACATAATTCAGAACCTATACCGGCTATATGTTGCTCGAATTCTGCTTATAACCGCTGTATGTTGCTCAAATTCTTCAAAAAGGCATTATTTTCGAAGTATCTAACATACATTTGCTGATATTTTTGATGAGTTCGAGCATCGTAGCTATAGTATATCTTGATCCTTCTTGTATATTTATGGTATGCTTTTAAGTTATATGTTAGTAGTAAGGACTCTCAATGTTTCAATATGTGGCTTGATTCAGAATACGAGAATTAAACTAAAGTAGTATAAATTCGGGTACAAAATCTTCTAGCCTTTAAAATAAAATTTATATACTTAAAAACTACAAAAACAAATAAATCACCATTGGTTAACGGAAAAAATAAAATACACACTATTTGATATACGACGGAGATACATATGAACCTAATTCTTTAATAAAGAATATACCCACTTTATAACGCAAAGTTTAGTATGCGTTTGTTCTTTTTCCCTAATAAATTGGCTTCACACTGATTGATTTTATATAGGATCAAACTAGCTAATCAATACGAAGGATAAATATTTTTTATGGGGGTGAAAATAATTCAACATGATCATAAGATAAATACTTCGATTATAATAGGTAAATTATATATGTATTCCTTTTTTATTTTTGTGAGTTATTACTGTACCAAATCAATTCGATAATTATAATTAACAACTAGATAAACACGACGAAAACGAAATCATATTCTTAATTGTTGATAGTGGTCATGGACAAAATTATCATGTAGTAACTCATTGAAAATATGTTTGTGTCCCAATAATTATTCAAATGTCACACTATTTCAGACATGATTAAAAGAAATTAATCATGTTTTAGACATCAAACAAATAAATATCTATTCATAAACCATTCTTATCCACTACACTTAGATTTTTTTTGTCTTCACTCCCTTATCTTATCTACTTTACTCAATAGTCATCAAAACAAAATATTATTGAAATCTTGATTATTTTTTAACATATATATTTAAATTATGGGTTCAATTAAATCTGTAGCTCATTAACTACATCTATCTCTGACACATGCGAAAGAAAGATGTTAAATTAGGTCTTAGGTCTAACTTACATATTAAAAGCTAACTCAAAGAGAGGATTGTTCAATCCTATAAGGAGTTCACCCGTCTTATTAATCACCAATGTACAACTTTTGTCATTCTTTAATAGAAACAACAAAAGTTTTGACGAAAATCTATCTATATTTTTTTAACGAGATTGAAATTTAAAATATTTAGCATGATAGAAATCATTCGATAAGAAAAGTAAATATTTTTCTATAGTTATCAACCTATATAACACGTTAATAAGATGTAACAAATGGGCCACACATAAGGGAAGGGGAATAGTGGACTGATACCAACAAGGGAAAGGAAACTTTTACAAATAGCCACAAATAATTTTAATTATGTTATATAGCTATAGTATACTGGTTATGATTTATAGCTATGTGTTAGCGGGAGGAGAGAGGCGAGCGAGAGAGGGAAGAGAGTGGAGAGAGACGGGTCATTGTATGCGTATATTTGTCGAATTTTATATCTATATATGTCAGATAATTGTATATATTTAACTGATATATATATATGTATTTATATATATGGCAAGCGAGATTGAAAGAGGGAGGAGAGAGACGGGCGAGAGAGTGGAGATCAAAGGCAATTGCATTTGCATATCTAACATCTAATTAAATACGTATTTGTATTTGTATATGTATAAGTGATGAAAGAGGCGAGTAAGAAAGGGAAAAGAGTGGTGAGAGGCGAGTTGTATATGTATAGTTGTCCAATTGTATATATGTATATATGTCACATAATTGTATATGTAAATGATACACATATGTATTTGTATATCTGGCAGGCAAGATTGGGAGAGGAAGGAGAGAGGCGAATGCATAGAGTAAAGAGAAGCAATTGCATTTGTATATCTGTCATAAAATTATATACGTATATGTATAAAAAAATTAGTCATAACAAACATACTCAAATTATTGCCAATTACTTTTTCATAAACTCAATTATATGGAAGACTAATAAAGATGAAGTAATACATAGTGTACTTATAATTATTATCATAATTACTATTATGAAATGTGACATTTTAAATCTATGGTGTTAATTCAATTTAAAGTTTGGCCAAATCCAAAAACTTTCATTATCTTGTGTTACTCTTGCTCTCTTTTAATATATGCGCGTGCTTCTTTGATAGTGACAAGAAATTAAATTGTCAGAAAATTTGCTAATCAATTATATACTCTATAGTAGTATAGAATCATTTCATATCATAGGTATAGCGTGATTTTGTTTCATTTTTTTCCTTCCAACTTGCCTAAACTTTTTACATAATACTATTCGTTATTTCCTCCGTTTCAATTTGTTTATTCAGTTTTAACCTAACGTAGAGTTTAAGAAAGTAAAAGATTTTTGAACGTTATGATCGTTGAATAAAAATTTGTATGTACATAGTTTTATCGTCATATATATGTCATGAGTCATGACATGTGAGATTTGGAAACTAAAAAGTTGTCAAATTAGGAAAGAAAACGCAAATAAATTGAAAAGAAGGGAGAGTAACGACACCGAATTAAAGAAACTCCTTGAGTAACATGTATGTATGTCTATATACTATTATTGCTTTAATTTGTAGCTATAGCGATAACATACCTGGTGAAATGATCACAAGTTTAGTTTGAAAAAATAATAGCGTGCGTATGATTAACATCTATCTCGTGGAGCGTAAATTACGTGTGTGAATAGTAAGTTTTCCCTCTTGCAGCACAGTTCATGGCCTTTTTATTATTGCTAGTCAACTCGTCTTTATTTTGGTCATTTCATGGCTATGCTATAGACCTAAATATCATAGATCTGATCGATCGACTTGTACAGAAGGCTAAAGGAGTGTTTGTTACGAATTCGGAGCCAAAAGGATAAAAATATAATTGAGTAATTTTTTTAAAGGGCTACGAAAATTCACGAGAATCAATATTTGAATGGAAGGATGAATGTTGTTAATAAATCGTTTTTTGGAAGACACACAACAATATGTGTCTTGTAAGGCACACGACAACATGCGCTTACAAGATAAATGTCAGCGTGCATCTTACAATTAATAGGAGTTTGGAGCCTAAAGGGCAAAAAAATAATCAAAAATAATCCAAAAGGATAATAAAAATAAGTTTGATACTAAACGAATAATATTTAAATAGTAGGATAGACGGCGTCTAAATTTACGTAGCAAGGGACAGGTCCCTATGCGACTTACAAGCGTAAGTAGACAGACTCACAAGTCGCGGATCCCTATGCGCCTTACAAGGCGCAAGCAGATATAGACCCACAAGTAGTAGGTCTACTACGCGCACATTGGGCCAAATTTTTTTGTTCTTAAGGCTCCGAACTCCTTGTTAATGGTAAGACGCACACTGACATACAGTCTTGTAAGGATCATGTCAGCTTGTACCTTCCAAATGATTTAGCGATATCCATTCTTCTATCTAAATGTTGCCCTTTTAAGAATTTTGCTCATCAATTTACATTGCCCTTTTGAGAATTTCGCCCAATTCTTTTGCCTTTTTAGCTCCGTACTCTGTTCATTAGAGTGGAAAATATTTTTTATGAAAAATATTATTTTAAAAAGTATCTTTCGAGAAATGAAAGTAAATTTTTAATTTATTTTTTTGTGTTAATAGGTAAGTAAAATATATTATTATAAAAGTATTTATATACACTACAACAAAAATAACTTTTAGCAGCATTAAATATTGACATTAATAAATAGTGTTAAATTCTTTACCGGCATTAGTTAAGTGTCATTAGAACCAATATCGCTAAAGACTTTAAGGACATATACAAAGAGTGACAATTGCCACTAAAAATACATATTAAAGCCAATTAAGATTTAAATATCGCTAATGATCTTTTTATTGTAGTGATACTATAATTTAATACTATTCAAATACGTATGGTGGTAGGTGTTTTTGAGGGGCTACAGGGATGGGTAAATATAAGATATATAATTAATATGCGCGCGTTACTTCTGAAACTTATTTTTTGTAGTTTGATGGTTATTTTTCTCACTTTTAAATGGCTTATTTTTTTTTAGATTTTTTAAGATATGATATTAATTTTTCTGTGTAGTTGTTTGGTTTCGGACTCAATTGATTAGAAAGAAACAAAATGTACGTAAACTGAACTTGTTTTTGGAAAATATCAGTAAAGTATCAAAACATTTTTGGTCGATTTTATATTTGGTAAAAAAGAAATAGATTTACACTAAATAAATATTTTTATTTGCTACTAATTAAATTAATTATATTTTACAATTATCTATTTATTAATATTCGATATTTATATTGAGGCACAAATAAATTTAAATTCGTGACAGAAAACTTCACAACATATTTATATTGGTGTTGGCAAAGAGACAAACTAAGCTAATTAGACACGATTTTTGCAATATTAGAGTTGGTAGGCTAAAATTCTTTTACTTCACGTCTTGTTAATTAATTAAAACCAAAATTTAACAATCATAAATTAGAATATAAAAAAAAACATATAGAATAACGTACATTGTAAGTTAATTATACACACAAGACAGTTGATCATCTTTAAGAAGGTTCTGCACGTATTATTATTATTATTATTATTATTATTATTATTAATTAAGCACCACCAACATTAATTGACATTTACAGAAAATTTCAAAAATATATTGGCCTTATTTTGTTAACCAATCTTTCTAATTTTAAGTGAAAATATATATAAGCAACAACCAATTTGGATTAATTTAAAACTATATATGTTGAAATTAGCAAATCCTAGTTAAGCCTAAGGTGTTGTTGAATAGTATTAATTAATATTATTAACCATATTAATATTTTATCATGCTTTTGTACTTTTTGTAGTCGTGTTAAACTTAAGTCCTAAACAAAGTACATAAAATAGTACCATATAAAATATAACTTTGAATTAGGTTTATAGAACAAACCACTAATGTTAGGATTATATACATGTGTTTTGATGAAATAATTTATTCTTAATTAACGATTTAAATTTAAATTTGATAAAATAAAAAAAATTATCAAAAGCATTACTCACAAAAATAAATTATGTAATGCATGAACTTAGTGTTATATGGCTAGGAAATGCACTACGTGGCAGTCAAAGGAGCATATGATTAAAGATAATTAAAAGTAAGAAAAGTAATTAATTATAACGACCGTTTCGCCGCAATATTGAGCTTTATATTAAAGATTATTTTATCACAAAAAAAAGGGGCCCTTAAGAAAAAGATTGATACCAACAAATTACTTTTTATTCTCTAAATTATACGTTAATTAACATTACATATTGACCCTTTGGACAATATTCTTCGTTTCATTTTATAATATTATTTAAAGGAAAATTATCTAAAATAGTTATTTTTTGGATTTGTATTGTATTTAAAAAGGCATAATTTGAAAGTCATTGAGAATACTTAATTAATTTGTGGAATTTTTCACTTGCTTGAAAAAATTGAAATTGATGACATTGTTATGGTATGTTTTTGCATAAAGTTTTGTAATTTTTCAATGAATCTTTAAATATTATCCATTTTCCGTTTTAAAATGCTCTGAAAAGTGGTAAGTTGTACATATTTTGTGTGATCAAATATAAAATTTAAGAAAAAGGAATTGAATTTTTTCCTAAAATAAATAATAGATATTTATGTAATTAAAGTAAGAATTTTTCTTGCCGATGATTTAAGGATTTAGAGTTTTTTCTTCTCCAATTCAATGACAACATATTAATTAATAAAAGATTTAACGTTAATTGTGTCTATATATTTGCACCTATTAATCTTCGTAGAACATACTCTCATCGTTTAATTAATAGGATTATGAATTTTTCTTTTTGTGTTCTTTTCATACGCTGATTCATTTCAAACAAAGATTGAGTTGAATAGACCTGTCCGCTTATTAAAATAAGATACTTATAACAATATTTTTTTAAATTAATTTATATCACGTTTTATCTAACAAAGAACTTCAAAAACTCTAACTAAACAAAAAATATCAATTTTGGAAACAAGAAAACACTACAAGTTGTGGCACACAATTTGTGAAAATGTCTTTGATCTTTGATTTATAAGTCTACAACTTTTTAATACTAGTAGTTGACAAATTTGGATTCCATTTGATAATATCTACCATATCTTGAGTTGTCAATTAATAAACAACTAATTATCTTTGGCATCAATTAATAGATATTAAGACCACCATAATGATAGATTTTTCCTTGGACTAATTAATGCTGGTCAAGAAAATGATCTAATTAATTAGTCATATAGCTATATTGATTAATTTGCATGGCCCCTTACCTCCAAAAATTGAGGAAATTGTCAAAAGATGGACAATTCAAAATAAAATAAAATTGGTATTCGTATTAGAATTTGACTAAATTTAGATTTGTATCGAAAAGTCCTAAAGTAAATGTTTTCTAACAAAGATTACTCTATACCCGATGGACTCAAACTCAACTTTTAATTAAGAATATAGGAATACTTACTACTACTGATAAAAAAAATTAATCTTAAACCATAACATAATTATCAATTGTACATGCAATAAAAGAAGCCACCTACTTGCAGCTCATATTAGAGTCTTAATTAAGCCCTTCTTAAAGAACAAATTAATTCGACTTTTCAACCCTTTGACGAAAACTATAATCTATTTGGCCAAATTTTTGGAATGTTAAAAATATTTAATATTAAAAAGTGAGGTGTTTAGTTAAGAGGGATAAAAAAAAATTGCTTTTAAAGATTAGTTAGGGTTGTTTTTTAAAGCTTAAAATGTATATTCTTTTCTAAAATTACTTTTTCGAAAAATTACACTTAAAAATATCTTCTAAAAAATTAATGAAACATCAATTTTTCCTACTAAAGGTATTTTCCAAATTAATCAGTCAAATATAAATTATATCTTTAATTGAGAATCTTTGATTAGCTTATAGAGATGCTATTTTTTTTAAAAAAAAAAAATAACTTATAGAAATGCTGCTTAGATTATGTATTTTAATGGTGTCTTACACTTGAGAGACTATAATTCTCATAATTAAATTCGAAAAAATCAAATAAAATAGGATATTAATTATTTGTTTTTGTGTTGAATTTTTAATCTTAATACAAACAAATAAAATCGATATACGTATATAAATAAATTCTAAAAAAAAATTAAAATAATAATAAAACTCAATAATATACCTCTAACCATTAGTGGTGGTCAACTAATTTATGTTCGTTAAGGATGAGACACGTGTAAAAACCATGACAGAGATTCACATGATGTTCATCAAAGCTCTAATTTTGACCTTGTCTAATCTTTGGTTTAATTAGCCACTTCTCAAAAATAAAACTATTGTCACCAGGACCCTCCCCCACCCCCCACTTATTAGGGGCAGAGTTTAGGGTACGACAAAAAATTATATTATTTTTATATAATTAAAATAATTTTTAATTTTATATATATCAGATGTTGAATTTTGTTCGATTATTTTATATGTTTATTTTTTAAAATTTTAAATTTACTTATCAAAAATTTTGACTCAATTTCTAATTACAAAAGTATTTAAACAAAAATATCAACAACAAAAATAAAATTAACAATTTACGTTAAATTTAAAAATATTTTTGATTTTGGGTTTAGTAAAAAAATTTCCTCACAACTAGCCCTCATGGTGTCTTGCATGTAATTATCACATTCTTATCTTCCCACCTTTTTAAGTTTTTCATTAATTTTTTCAACCTCCTCCCTTCAATATTTATAATAACCCACCTTTCCCTTCATCTACCTTATGGTACTTTGATTCATTTTGCCATAAGAAGTTTTTGTCTTTATAGGAATGTTTCTATATATTTCCTCAATCACAATCATCAATATATAGAAGAGAAAAACCTCAACCAACCATAACAAAATACCAAAACCCCATTTACATAACAACCTTCAAAAAAATTTCAATTCATAATCAACTATAGCAATTAATTATCATATTTTTCTTTCTCATAAACCTTCAAAATTCAAAATATTTTAACAAACAAAAATGGAGTTAACTTATAGTATTAACCCCACTCCCACCCCTTCCTCCACCAAAACCCCAGATTCAGAAGTTGATACCCCGCCTTTAATTAAGCCTTTGTCTTTCACCAACGGCAATAATCACCACAGTCATCACAACCAATCGCCGCCGTGCACGGCGGTGATTTATAAGGAGTGTTTGAAGAATCATGCAGCAAGTATAGGCGGACACGCCGTAGACGGTTGCGGTGAGTTTATGCCTTCGCCGGAGTCCACCCCATCAGATCCCATTTCACTGAAATGCGCCGCTTGTGGTTGCCACCGCAACTTCCACCGCCGTGAACCGTCGGACGATTCATCACCGCCGGCTCATTTCATCGATTTCCGCCGCCATATTTTTCCCCCAATTAAGCGATTCTCTCCATCTCCAACTCCGTCTCCGTCTCTGTCTCCGTCCCTATCTCCACCACCGCTGCCCTCTCTGTTCCAACCCCAACCCGTTACACCTACAGGTTTTTTAAAATCAGAAAACCCAAATGGTAGAAAACGATTTAGGACCAAATTTACAGCAGAACAGAAAGAGAAAATGCATTCATTTTCGGAGAAATTGGGTTGGAAATTGCAGAAATGCGATGAAGCTGCTGTTGATGAATTTTGCAATGAAATTGGAGTTGGAAAAGGTGTTCTTCGAGTTTGGATGCACAATAACAAAAACACTTTTGGAAAAAAAGATTACCAAATTTCGAATAACAGTAGTAGAGATCATAGTTTCGAGAACAAAAATGGATTCAATATCAATGGCACCGCAAGCAGCAACGAAGAAGAAGATCAACACAGAAATAACAACAATGATAATAGCACTACTAGTAATTGTGAGCTTCATCTTCATATTTCCACTAATGGGTCTTCTTCTTCATCTTAATCATTTTGTAATTCATTATCACTACGACAATGAAATAATAAGGATATATTAGAAGCTAAATGTAACTCTCTTTTCTAAATTTTATTACACTACTAAATATGTTATTATAGTTAATTATTAAATTTAGCATTCTTAGTTATGTTTTTTTTTTTGTTCTTTTCTAAGTTTTTATGTAAGTTTTTTTTTTAAAATTTTATTATGCGTTGTTGATGAGGGTTCGATTTTTATGTTAGTAATTTTTAATTTCTAATTTTTCCAAATAAATAAATAAAGTTTCTACTAGATAATGTTATTAGCTTTGAGTATTACATTGAGAATTTTTGTGTTTTTATCTTTTGGAATAATAGTACTTTGGATTCTTTTTTGAATTTTAGGAATAATAGTACTTGGGATTCTTCAATTATTGATGACTTCTCAATTGGTCAGATAATATATGATTAAGTATGGTTTAATTACTTAATTTTCATTTCATTAACTAGTTTGTCTTTTTTATAATTGTGTTTTAAACTATTTAGTTAGATATTAGAAGGGGTTAAAATTAGGATTTTCTCAATATTAAAGGGTGATAAAACAGTAAAAATAATTGATTTTTGGTTTTTATGCAATTTGTATTTTGTTGTGAAATATGAATAAAAGTAGTGGAGTATATGATTCTTGAAATAATGAGGATACCTTTAGAAATTTTGGATGGTGACACATGTGAATACTTTTAATTTGCTTCATATAACCCATACTTTTGTGTCCTAAAATGGATCTTTTAGGTAGTAGTGTTCGTTTTGAATACAATTTTTTTTTGTTATTAAGAAGCAAATTAATGTTGTCTGCTAATTTGTCTTTTTTAATTATAAATATAGCCATTAATTAAAACTTTTTGATGAGGTTATGTACACTTGTCCTTAATGGGAGCTAATGGCAAATAAAATGGGGTGGTTGGGTAGCAACTAGCAAGAATTTGAATCATAGAAACTTTACTCATAGCCTTAAGGTCCCAAACCCTAATTATTCATTTTTATAAATCTTCGATCCAGTTTGTATATATTTCGATTAATTTTATGAGATATTTATTACTTATGTTTTTTTGCTTAGCGACCCCCTCCCTCCCCGGTCCCCCTCTCGCTCGTGAAACAACTCTAGCATTGAGTCTAAAAGTGCCTACTACGACTACATCAATATATATTTCTCGATTAACTTTATGGGATATTTATTATGTTTTTATGCTTAGAGGCCCTCC
>NC_028641.1:2270512-2311241 GCF_001406875.1 Solanum pennellii | reverse complement strand
TCCGTTTCCCCATCTCTCTCATGAAACAACTCTAGCATTGAAGTTGATCGAATAGTAAAAAAGGAGTCTAAAAGTGTCTACTACGACTATATTAATATAAATATTTTGTTTATCAAAATTCCGAAATCATCTAATATTTTGATTTTTTAGAAATTTATAATGGAGAGTTCATAATTTTTAATTATTTTTTTTATTATTGTTATTATTGATGTATGTATCTTTCACATATAGAGAGTGAACCTATCAAATATTTGGACAGATGAAAAGATATTATATCGTATTTTTATTTTTATTAAAATTTTAAAATTAAATTAATAATTATTTCATTAAACATTAAATCACATATTTTTACTTGTCGTCAAACCTAACTCAACCCCCAACTTAACATTCTTATTAAATTAATACATACATAATAGCATATAGCCTTTAACACAAATTTTTATCACTTAATATATTTTTTATTATCACTTTAAATATAATGAGCTATTTAACCTTCAATATGAATAAAACCCTATAATAGTATCAACTTTTTATCCTTATCATTGTCTAAATATTTTTAACTCCAACAAAAGATTTAGGGCAACATTCGTTTGACAACCAAGTATTGTAAAGACAAATATAACCCTTTTAGTATCCATATTTTAATTTTGATAAGTGGTATTTCAGTAAATTTAACTGTATATAAAATACTGTAATAGATTCAGACTGAGCAGCTAAATTATAAAATATATTATCTTTGTAATCTGACCTTTTAAGGCAAGTTTTTGTTGGATGTTAAAACAAAAAAATTTGGAAGTTGTAGCTTGACACCTTTCCATTTTTGGTTGGATCATTAAGGTGGCAACATTTGTTTATTCTAACTTAATCATACATTTAGAATCACGATAAGTACCTTTTAATCACCTAATTTAATATAATAATCCATCGTGATCAATAATCATCTGTCCTAAAATAATTATTAAAAAAAAATTAAGACAAAAAGCTAAATAATCAGTCCTCTCGATTGTGACCGTGAAAACCTTAATGTTAACCCAATTTTTAAAAATAATAAATAAATAAATAAAATTTCAGGTAGTTGACGTTGTATTTTAGAATTTCGAATTATAGAATGACTCAGTTGATTTGGAGGGTCATATGACTCGAAATCGATCCCTTTAATGTCTTTTAAGTCGAGCATGTTATATATAACTTGTCTAGTGCGATTACTATCATTATGAGACTAAAAAAAACTATATAGATTAATTAATGCATTTTTATGTGAGTTAAAAATATATATTTTACATATCGTACCATGGATATTATCATAATTATCAGAAAGATATTTAGACATTAGTCAAAGGACTTTTTCAAATATTTATCATTTTGATTCTTCTCAAATTCATTTTTAAAAGTAAAGACAATCATTATTTGAGATTTAAAAGTAATTGAAAAATCCAGCAAAAAGAAGGGTCACTCAATAAAAAGAATTAATAAGATCTAAATTTTGAAGAAGAAAAAATTGAACTATAAAAAAATGTCAATAATTTTATATTGAATTAGAGGGGAGTATGAAGAACCACTTCTTAATATTAACTTAGTATAACGTACGTAAGGGTTAAAAAGAGTTTTTGAAGGAAAATGGATTTGGATTATCCATGTGAGTCGATTCAGATCATGTCAAAATAATATATTAATAATATATGATGTATTATATAATTAGAATTAAATTAAAAAAAATTGAGAAGGCGTACAATTTAATTAATAGGACTCTTTTTGAATTTAACATAAATAACTTTTTTCATTGGTGAATTTACTTATGGCATTCTTCAATGTTCTATAAATTTTATATGATAATTACATGATTTGTTGTCTATTCAATACTTATATAGTTTTAATTATGGGGAATTAGGAGGTGTGCGGGGGGGTGGGGGTTGTATATTTGATTTAAGAATTATATAATTGTTCGTCTTTTTTCTAAAATAATATCTATTAATATTGATCAAGATTGGAATTGATTTTTATTTTAAATAATTAATTAGATGCACCTAGGGCTTGTTTGGCCATGCAATGTCATATTGTGATATGAAATCATGATATGATATTATTATATGAAATCATGAGATAAAATTGAAGTTTTGTTTGGACATGCGGTATGAAATTTTTGTATAATATATTTTCTCATAAATATAAGAATTTATAAGTCGTAAAATTATTAAAATAGCCCCAATTGTTTATTCATTTTTATCGAATAAACAAAAAATTACAAAATCGTATAATAAATTATTACAAAACTATTTGTTTCTCAATTAAGTAATTGTTTTATCAAACTTTCATTCAATAAAAAAAATTGAACATAAATTGTAGTGAATTAGTCTTTAATATAATCCTCCCACATAATAATGACAATCTCCTCAAATTAAACTTGCATTTCTCGATCATGTGACCGAGAAGACGAATCAACATTGTTGCTTTGAGTCATTTTTTTGGTCAATATCACCCGCAACTATATTTTCATGATCATAGACCATAAATATTTCATTATTATGTAATGTTGCACAAGTTATTACAATATTCAGTTGTTTGTCAATATCATAATATTTCATGCCTTGTTTCAGTATTTTGAATCTATTTTTCCAAACTCCAAAAGTCTATGGAGTTGTTTTAACAAAATATAAACTCATGAATCAGTTTTTGTGTTTTAAAAAAATCTTAAATCATGATATAAAATTCCCATATAATTTCATATCATTATTTTTTGAAAAATATGATATTTCATCTTATGATATGGAATCATAAGATGAAATCAACGTGAAATTACATATCCAAACACTAATTTTATTTTATAATTCCATATGATGATATGATATGATATCGCATAAACAAACACATACTTATTATTAAAGTTTTGACCAAGGGAATTAAATTGATTGACACATTTTCAACAAAAGATTTGCGGCTTCTTTTTTCAGAATAGTATATATCTTATCAAGTATGGTCATGATCTCTTTGATAAAAAAGGCTCAAGAGATACACATCGGTAATGTAAATAATTTTTTACAAAATCAAATTATTTTATCTGAAAATAACTAGTTTTATATTTAAGATTATAAATCAAACTTATTAAGGAAGCTTATTTTTAGATAAACTTAGGGTACCATGATTTGCACTTAAATTGTTCAAACACCTCTACCATAAAAGAGCATCTTTCACAAAACCTAGCTAATTAAAAAAAATAATAAGAAAATTTATTCTTCTGTAGTAACATAAAAAAAAAGATAGATACTTCCTTATCACAAAATAAAAAATTAAGGACCACAATGACTCAGAGGCGAAGCTAAGTGGTGTTTGTGGGTCCGGTCAAACCCAATAGCTTTTTCATAGATTCTGTATTTGTACGAGAAAAATATAGATAAATTGAATAACAGTAGTAAGGAAGAGAATGTAGAAACACTTTTCATCTAAAGTTACGTTGAAAGAAAATTTAGAACCCTAAACTCTTAATCTTGATTCTGCCTATGAAAATGAGCCCCGAGTATGGAAAAATCTAGGGAGCACTTATCTCCATCCGGGGCTCTACACGACGTGAATCCAAATGTAATTAGAAATATCGAACACCAGGCGAAAAACCCAAATAAATAAAATGAAGGACCACAATTTGATAAGATTGGCATATATTTTGGACCACAATATGTAGTATGAGCTGTTGATCATTAGAGAAAATGATTCAGAAGGCCTCTTCAATTTAGTATGGGCTATTCTTTGTTGCTTCATCTTTCAATAATGGGCTGTAAAAAGAATGGATAGCCAGCCAGTGTAAATAAACCCTTCACAAATAAGGCCCATTACACCCTAACATTCCTAAAAGTTCCAATCTTTTCGCTTCATTTGGTGATTCGAACGTACAATTTTAGAGTTAAAAAATGAGAGGTAGTTACCCTCCGAGCAACTCCTTGAAGTCATTCCGTAATTGGGGTGAATGAAGAGTATACTAAATATACAAAGAATATACACTAGTATATATAATATGTATTTTTTAGAGGTCATTCCAATCTAGTTTAGAGTCTCAAAATAATTTTACAATTTCTTTGTAGGATTTAAGCTATCTAAAGTAAAATCCTTCTAGAATAATAGATAGTAATTCACTCTGTCTCAATTTCAAATAAGTTGGGATCGATTATACAAATTCTTACTTTCATTTTTAAAATAAAAGGATTTTACTGTATAGTGTATAGCATATCACTAACATAATAGCCAATAAAAATATTTTTTTTAATATTTAAACATATTTTAAATTAATCTTCTTGTTCATCATGAAGATCGATTGCCAATGACAACAATAGTTTCAATGGACTTTCTCTGTCTTTGATTTGGTATAAAATGTAATTATTTTTTTTTAAAAAAATTGTGATTTAAAATGAGTCATATATATCTGCATGAATATAACCATCTTATTAAAAACACGATAAATATTTTAAAATTAAATTATCATTAAATATAGATATATGTCATTTTCTTTAAACGGAGAGAAATGATACATTTTACTATAGGTGTCAATTTGATGCAAGCATTAGTTGTGTAGCCTTAATTAACTTCATTCTAACTTTTAACTTTCGTATATCTCCTTCACCTACCTATTATGTAGCCTTAATTAAGTTCATTCTAACATTTGTTTTGACACTCTAGAGTAGCCAATTACTAAATTATTGGTGTATTTACCATCATATTCGAAAGTATTTTGAAGATGAGTTATACACGTATTAAGTCTTGTATATCATATTTAATAATCAATTAAAATATAACTTATTTATGTATATACGCATACATATATAATACATAAATTCTCTCATAATTAATTCATATATTATTAATACATACATAACTCCAACTAGTTATCAAACGACCATTCATCAGCCAAAAAAAAAAAGAAAAAAAAAGAAGAAGAGGGTGTAAAATGTAAATGGTGTAGGGGGACACTATTATAGCTAGGGGTTGCAAATTTAATTTGGACGAGTTAATAACCAACTCATTTCAACTCATATAAAACGAGGGGTTAAAAGTAAAAAATTAAATACAAATATAAAATATTCTCTAAATTAGATCAATTTTATATGTTTAAATTACTGGACTAAAGAATTTTTTTGATATATTTAACATATTAACTTTTATGATAAATTAAAATTAGACAAACAAATTAAAACGACAGAGATATTTGTTTCTATTCATGCCATTTTTGGTTATAATTGATCATGCATATCACAACTCACAAGCATGCTAACGGTTGTTTATTTGTGACAAAGATGGGTCACGGGGGCGGTTATTGAATGCATCATCTTCTATCTACATTTTGCACCACTCAATGGCATGACTCATGTTTCTTCTGGTTTCGTATTCGATGTTCGATATTTATTTTTAAATTAATTAATTTAAATTTGTGTAAAAAGATCATCTTAGAGGTGAACAATTAATTTAGACTCACGTAGGAAAATCGGATATAGTATTTATTATGTATTCAATGATTCTAGTAGTTTTGGTTGTATTTACGTAGAAAATAAATTGAAGTATATACATATAGTTATTAATTTAAATTTCAGTAATTTTTTTTTAAAAAAATAGAATTCAAAACTCATAAATTTTAAATTTTGACTTCTTCTATTAGAGGATAAACGATTAAATCAGATCGCACCGAATAGTTCCACCTTGAGGATGTAAAATACTTCTCGCTAAAGATAATTTCATTTCGAAGACTTAAAAATTTGTGATTTTTAAGTATTTATTATAGTCACGCATAAAATTAAGTTGAAACGTAAGATATCCGGATCCACATTAAAATCTTGTATTAATTAGTCTGATACTAAATAATATACTTTTTAATCACTGTGGTTTAATTGAGTTCTCCTTATCACATGTAAACTTTGTATGAAGAATTTATTCGATAATGTCATAAATAGCAATTATACTAAAAGGAAAATAAATAAATTGATATCTCAGTAAGGTACTGTTTGGTTGACATGAAAAAAAAGGAAGTGTATAAAATTGGAAAAACAAAAAATCTCCTTTTGTATGTCTCACTGCAAAAAAGTTTTGGAAAAAATTGTAAAATGTTACACTATAGTTTTCCATATTAAGTCCAGCAATAGATGGAATCTTTGAAAGAAAAAAAATATATTCGAAAAAAAAAAACTCTATATAATTTAAGATCAGTATACATAGTTATAGCGTGACATAATAATTCTTCATCTTTAATGAGATATCTATATTTTAGATCTTAAATATAAAAAAAAAAAAAATTAAAAAATACTCCTCCTTTAATGGACCTTATGCAACATAAATTCAAATTAATTAAATGTCTGATACGAAATTAAAATATGATATCATTTCTCTCCGCTTATTAATAATGGATTAAGACTACTTCCAATAAAAATTATATGGAGGAGATAGTGTTGAACTAACAAATTAGACATAAATTAACTAATTCATTCGATGTTTAATTAAATACAACGAACCAAATTAATTTGAATTAGCCAAACAAATTGGTTCAGTTACACCAAATTCTCATATTGGTTATTAAGTGGATGTCATAATTTCAAAATAATAATAATAATTATTATTTTTTGAATTTTTTTGTGGAGTTTGGAATCTAATTCTACCTTATCTGGAGAAATTCAATCCATTGATTTTTATGACTTTTTGATATTTTATACCAAAATCTTTTTGCCAAATTTTATAGCCTTTTTCTACATATTTTTTGTTTGGCAAAATTAGTTGTCAATTAATAGCATGTAAAAATGAAAAAGAATCGTATTATTATGTTCCTCATTAATCTATCGGCTAAATAAAAGCCTTCACTTTCACAATTATTTTTTGTTCTAAATATTTCAAATTATTACATTTGATTCTAAATGTATAATAATATAATTTAGATGTGAAAGGAATATATATATAGTCCATATAGCTAATTCATTTCCTAAGATTTAATTCTTATTTAATTACCCCCTAATTTTTCTATAAGTAGTCCCCCCCCTAATTATATTTATATTATTAATATATCAAGATAAATAACATACCTACCCCTAATCTCAATATAAATGACTTACTTTTTATTGGATCTTAGTGAAATTTAATTAGATACATATATGATATAACCTCAACCATTATTAGAAAAAAAAATAAAGAGAAGAACTTTGGATTCTTACAATTTCAACCTCTAATTTATATATTTAGTAATTCTTTATTATTCACGTGAATTTTCTTACTAGAAATTTAATGCGAACAATATGTTACATTTAATTTATTATATATATTATATTTTTCCTTTTGGTACTAAAAATGAGTCTTCACGTATTTGACTAAGTCCAAAGCACAAAAAAGGCAAAAAGAAGTGTAATTGCGACGTTCCAAAAAGCAAACAATCAAACACGACTTTATGACCAAATGAGACAAACTAATAGTTAGAGATAAACGATAAATTTAGAATTTAAATTTTAATGTTTAATGCACATAATGAATTTATATATATTATTTAATGTGAGTTTATAAATTTTTACATATAAATTTATGTTTTACATGAAAAATATTAAATTTATCTTGATTGAAATTTCTTTATTTTTAATCAAATAACTTACATTATTTTTTTTTTAACCAGGGGACTTATTAGCAAAAACATTTTCTTATTATCTTTTTGGTTAGTCTATCTGTCATAAAATATGAATTAGTTAAGTTATTTTCATAGTATACCTAGCTAGTTCACGCGATTTAACATAGTTATTCTCTTTAAGTTAATGCGTTCTAATTAATCGAGTCAATCAAAAATTAAATACCTTTTAAATCATTATGTAAATGAGATCAATGGAGAGTATGGTGTGGGAGTGGTACGATCAAGAGGTAGAAACTGAACACGTTTTGATGAATAGTAAAAAAATAATGAATTTGAAATATTATTTATAGTACTTGTTTCTCGGGTTTTGATTAGAAAAGTCAAATTTTTTAAATAATATTTAATCAATCAAAAGTAAAAATATATTTCTAAAAAAGTGTTTTCGGTACCAAACACATCCTTAAAGAATCGTTAAATACAAGAGATGAAATAAATGAAATTATTTTATATTACTTTGTAGTAATATGAGACAAAATAATCTCAAAATTAATTAACACCTTAAATTAACATAAAATAAAAATTAATACCAAATATTTTTTTGAGATTACTATTCTTATCTCACTTACCAAACGAAGACCCGAAATTTTTTTATGTCCCATTTAGAACAACTCAGCATATAAATTTGTATTTCATTTATATACACTTTGATCTTTCACTCTCAAGACTACTTCTCTTCTCAATATCTTCCTCAAATCTTAGGCTTCCAAAAAAGAAATACTAAAAAAAACCAGTTCTTGATTTAACAGATGCTTAGGATTTAGTGGTCTCTTCACTTTCTCCTATGAAAAATTAAGATTACTATATTTGTGTTCTCTTTTTCTTTACTTGTATACATGGGAAAATCATGAGTCCCAAGAAAATCTTTTTGCTCAAAGCCACTTTAATAAAAATGTTTTTGAGTCAATTTATGTGCAGAACAATGACTTGGTTTTTCACTTCTATTTGGGGTTTCTTGTGTTGGTTTGTTTCCAAGATTTGCTTTTTCTTAGAGAACAGGTATGATTATATGAATCTTTTTTTGTTTTGAAGTTTTAGGTTTTTATTTGCTTTAAGTTTGTATCTTTTTTTATTTTTGTAGGAGGGTGGTTGATGGAAATGATGAAATGGACTGTAAAAATCAGAAAAGATTAGATTTTGATGAGAAGGGTGTGGAAAAAGAGAGTTCTTTTTTGGTTCAGAGTAAGTATGAGTATATATCTGGTAAAGATTCTTTTGGTTTTATAGAGAAATCAGAAGCTAAAAGTTTTTTAGTTGAAGAAATGTTTGTGAATTTTAATGAAGGAGAAGGGGTTGTAGAAAAAGAGATTGATAAGAATTCTGATGATAAATTGTTTTATTTCTCTTTTTTCAAAAATGGAAGTGTTTATCAAGAAAAATCAGAGCTTTTTGATGAAAAAAATGCTAATGATCAAGAAAAGTTGGAATTTTTAGATGAAAAGGTAGATAATCTTTGTTTTGAAGAGATTTTGAGGAAAAATGATGAAGTTTTTAGTGATATTGAAACACAGGATTCAGAAGATATGTGTTATGAAATTCAATTGCTTCCTGAGAATGAGTCTTTAATTCGAAATTCGATTCAAGGGTCTGAGGGTCTTAGAGATGAATTATGTTCTAATAGGCATCTTAATGGATTCTTGAAGAGTGATCAGTTTATGGATAGTGATAGAGAAGAAAATGATGATGATAAGGGGTTTATTGAATTGGAAACTTCTTTGCATAATTTAAGTTTTTCTATTGGTAAAGGTGATTTTGCTGCTAAAAATGTTGATGGAGTTGAAGTAACAGATGTGAAGTGTGAGGAAGTGAAGTTAATAGATGATTTTCAAGAATCTGTAGACGATAATTCAAGTCGAAAATCATGGGATATAGATGATTTTGCTTCTCAAAATGTTGACAGAGTAGAGGAAACAGATGTGAATTGTGAGGAAATGAAATTAGTGGATGATATTCAAGAATCACCAGATCATAATTCGAGTCGAAACTCATTGGATATGGATGGTTTTGCTTCTCAAAATATTGACGGAGTTGAAGAAACAGATGGGAATTGTGAAGAGATGAAGTTAATGGATGATTTTCAAGAATCTCCAAATCATAATTCGAGTCGAAAATCATGGGATACAGATGGTTTTGCTTCTCAAAATGTTGACAGAGTTGAGGAAACAGATGTGAACTATGAGGAAATGGATGATTTTCAAGAATCACCAGATCATAATTCGAGTAGAAAATTATGGGATACTGATTCAGATTCGGATGATGATGATGACATCTTGTTAGAACATCAGAATTTAGTCAGGCAAATGAAAATGGAAATGAAAAATTCAAGAATCACAGGTCTGCCTACTATATCAGAAGATTATGAATCTCCTAAAGTAGTAGAAGATATGAAGCCATTGAAAATTGATGAAAAAATTGGATACAAATATTGTATCGAAGAAATTCAGAAATTTTACAAGAGCTATGCTGAAAAAATGAAAAAATTGGATATCTTGAATTACCAGACATTGAATGCTATCAGTAAGTCTCTAAAACCATCACTATATTCGATTATCATCGATTATCTTTGCCATGTTTTCTATAGTTTCTGTTTTGATATGCTTTACCTTGAGTCGAGTGTCTATCGAAAACAATCTCTTTACCTAGTCTACGTATACGTTATCCTCCTTCCATCTTTAATTGTTTACATTTTGGTTTGGTGTATAATAGTTATGTATCTTGTGTTCTGTCCATTTCAATACTATTAAAAAATCTTGTAATGTCATTTTCAGCTAACACAATAAATAAATTCATTCTGAACCACCAAATTTATGTATTGAAGATTGAACTTAATATCATATATGCTTATTGTCTTGTCTACACTAAGTACTACTAATTTATAATATTTTTGACCATTTGATCCTTTGAAAAGACCAGTGTGACATAATCACCACTTCTTGAAAGTAGCCATTATCAAATGCCTAAAGGGGTGCTTTTGTTGTCCCTTTTCCAATTATGTCATGCAATTATCAATGGCTTTTAATGCCACTCAACAGACTTTTTTTGGTCCTTCCACTAGGTTCCAATTTTCTTGGCCTAATCAAATTGCTGTTTTAGGAACAATAGCATAACCCCACAACCACTTTCATCTTGGACTTTATATGGAAGAAAAACTTACACAAAATTATGAATTGTCAAATGGAATAAAATACAACTACTTTTCCATCCGTAGTAAAATGGTCGAATATGCCCTTGAACTTTGCTAATGGTCTAAGTTTGTCCTTTAGTTGTTGTTGTTAGTCTATACACTACAACAATAGCGATGATATTTTAATGTCGCAAAAGCATTTAGCGGTTATTGAGTTAATGTCATTGCATCCAGAGTCGCTTTAGTCTTTAGCGGCATTTATATAAAGTTTTGGTTATAAATACTCATATTTATCATTGCCTCTAAATAACTGAGGGCGAAATTGTTCTATTTCGCATAGTCTAGGGGTGATTTCATTGACTTCAAATTAGGTTCTTGAAATGTTCTTTATGAGTAGTAGACTGGTGATTCTGATGTTTTACTCTTTAATATAGGTTTTCTTCAGCTTAAGGATTCCGAAGAGTTTATGTCGAGCAAAAAAACGTCAATGTCGATAGCCAAAGCCTTTGCTTTACCAAGCTTCTTGGCAAACAAACAAAGGAAGATCTTTGCTGATCCTGCACAAAAATCCATTAGTGAAATGAATAGAGACTTGGAAATAGTATATGTTGGGCAAATTTGCCTATCATGGGAAATTCTCTATTGGCAATATGGTAAAGCTAAGGACTTGCTTGAACATGATCCACATGAGTATCACACATATAACCAAGTTGCCGGAGAATATCAGCAATTTCAAGTACTTTTACAAAGATTTGTCGAGGATGAGCCATTTCAAGGACCACGAGTCCAAAATTATGTCAGGAAGAGGTGCATTCTCCGTAGCTTTCTTCAAGTCCCGAGCATTAGAGGTATGCATTTTTTCGTTGAGTTGTTAAAATACCTCGACTCGTAGTAACGAGAGGAATACTTTGACTGTCTAGCAGATGATCGTTTTAAGGGAAAGAAGGGCGGACGAGAAGAGGAAAAAGATGTCATTTCCATAGTGAAATTGGGCGAAGTTATTAAGGAGACGATGCAAGTTTTCTGGGAGTTTCTTCGTGCTGATAAACGTGAAGCTAATTTGGCCTTAAAGGGTGTTCAAGGAATTCAAATGGACAATGCAGAAATCGAGCTTTTTATGAATATCAAATTAGACCTTCAAAAGGTTAGTCCTAATCTTTACTCATAGATACGCCACACGCCTTTCACTACTTGAAGAAAAACAAAACATAGCAACATTTTGTAGCTACAACAACAACATGTTGACGAAGTTCATAGCCAATTCCAGTTCTTTTGGTTTCTAAACTTTGTGAATCACTTGATATTCTCTATATGCAGAAGGAGAGGAAGTTGAAAGATGTACAAAGAAGTGGCAATTGCATAGTGAAGAAGTTCCAAAAACAACAAGAACGTCGATTGAGTCCTTCATTATTCGCGTCACTCGTGGAGCTAAAGTTGGTATCAAGAGTGCTAAGTTTACCAAGATTAAGGAGAGATCATTTGGTTTGGTGCCAGAGGAAACTAAGCAATATCAATGTTGCAGGGAGAAAAGTTAGCATGGAACAATCTTTTTCACTTTTTCCATGCTGAAGTATTAGTGATTAGTATATGTTTAGTTTTTCATAATGTTAGTGAAGATCTTCTAGGACTATAGTTCTAAGCTACGTTGCTCGGACTCTTCAAAAATGTCAACGGATGCGTGTCAGATTCTTCAAAAGTAGTGTATTTTTTGGAGAACCTGACACGGGTGCGATATCAAAAGTGAAAGAGTCCGCACAACTTAGGTTCTAGGCTATTTTAGTACCCCCTCCCCCCCCCCCCCCCCAAAAAAAAAAAAAAAACTTACACCTTTGCTTCCCCTTGAAAAAGATACCTAGAGGAGGAGAAAATGTAGCCTGATTTTGGAAAGGCAAATTTAGAATAATGGTTAATCATGTTTTTGAATAGTAGTAAAATAGATTTATAAAGTGGTTGACTTGAAAAGTATCAAATGTTAGGTATTTGAAATTGATTTTATAAATGATAGTTGTATGTTTGAATAAATGTGTTTAAACTGATAATAAATAGTTAGAGATCGCAGAAGATAAGACGTAACAAGTTCGAATAAATCAAAAAAAGATAATCAAGTTACGTCTTTTAAACACTTTTAATATTTGTTAAACACTTCAAAACGAATAAAAAGATATTTGAATAAAACACTCGATACCTAAATCGCCAATAAAATATCTTCATATGTAAATATTAATTTTCCCCCTCAATCATCAGTATGAAATTGAATTTGGGAGTCATTAGTATCACAATTCACAAGCCAACAAGTTTATATATTTTGACTAATTTGCATGAAGAAATCAAACCAACGACAAAATCATAAGCTAAGCTTTAGTCACATATAATCTCCACTTGATGATATCATATATTTTGAAATATAAATACTTTACGGAAACATGACAACTAAAATAGAATCATAAAAATAATATTTATTATTAATATAGTCTATCTTTTTAAATCATTTTTGTTTTGGAATTTTCGTTCCTTCTAATATATTTTAGAGAATTGTTTCTTCTTTTTTTTTTCAATAAAGAAACGGTGGATTGATGAGGAAGAACTCTAAGCCCCCAAACTTCACGATGAAGGAAGACCGTCCACTTTTTGGAGCACCACAAAAATTTCTTCATTATATATCGATCGCGATGATTTAATCATTAATATTTATATAAAAAGAATAATTAAATATATTTAAAAAATTAAGTGAATTAGATACATGTTACATCTTGCTAAAAAAAAGAATACACTTATACTGTAAAATAAGTAAGAGTTCGAGATAATCATAAATAAATATGAAACCAAACTTTAACTCAAGGACTTTATATATCAAATGGTATAAACGTAATTATTTAATTTATTATCAAATTATCAATTAACTCGTTAAAAAACATCAAAAAGTTATGAACCAATAATTCAATAATAAAGAAAATAATCAAAATTGTTAGAGAAATCGCTAACCAATAAATTATTAATAGATTAATAACTTTTTTCGATCTAAATATATCAATTTCGATACAATTTGATAATTTAATCGAAGGAATTAAGTGTGTTATTTCGATATAAATTTTTTACTTTCAATTATTATAAAATTTAGATGTTTTGAACCTTTGTGCATGAGATAAAATTAAACCAACTTCAAAATATATAAAAATCAGATGTAAAAGAAATAAAATAAGGGGAAAGGTCAAGTGAATATTACTTATTAAAATATTTGGGTCATAGGATATTCTTGTCATCTTGACATTTAAAATTATTTATAAAATATATATGAAACAGATATTTATTCATTAATTATTTAATTATTCTCACCTACTTAAAAGAGTAGAGTTTTGCTCACATTTAAAGGCTAGCTCCTACTTTGGATTTTGTCATTTTATAAAAAGCTTTACATATTAAATTTATCAAATATTTTTACTATCTTCTAACTATATTCAGTAAATTTTATATTTAAATTATTTTATACATATGCTTATACCTTATGAGTAATACACATATTAGGAAAAATTACCGAAATACACATATTATGTTTCCCTTATTTTTCATATCCCCTTCTATTTTTAAAATCTCTTGATTTTTTAATGTATCCGATCTGTATATTATTTATCTGAGGTAGTTTTTAATGTATCCGAACTACATATTATGTATCATATTTATGTTATAATGTATCCGAGATACTATTTAATGTATTCGAGCTACATATTATGCATACGATTTAATGTAATTATAAACGAAAGAGGGATAGATTGTAATTTTATATTAAAACTATTTGATTTTCTGAAATTTATCCTAAAATAAGTCAATTCGAACACGCTCTAAATTGCGGAAGTCCATTTGCACGTTGGGTTAGAGTGAGTATTCTCAGCCCAAGCCCAATTTCACCTCAATCACAATAGGTCTACTTAAAAGCCCACAAGTATTAATGGGCTTATTAGTTTAAGAGGCAATTTCTATGATCCAATATCAGCCGTAGGATCTAGGGCTTTTTTCCCCTTATATAAACACTACATATATTTTCCCTTTCATTTAGCCTCTTCTTCTTCAGCCTCCAAAAAACCAGAGAGTAGAGTAACAGAGCCGCCGTCAAAAATGGTGCAACGGCTTACTTACCGTAAACGGCATAGCTATGCAACCAAGTCGAACCAACATAGGGTTGTGAAAACCCCAGGTATGGTGTTATTATTTGTTGCATTTCTTGTTTTTTATCTGTGGGATTAGTTGAGGTGCGTGAAAGATGAGGAAATTGAAAAAAGATGTTTTTTTTTGTTTAAGGGATTTGGGTGTTTGGATATTGAAGAAAGTTTGTGCTTTTTTGTGTTTGGGTGTTTGAAAAATTGAATTTTGAACAGGTGGAAAGCTGATTTACCAGACTACGAAGAAGAGGGCTAATGGACCTAAGTGCCCTGTAACTGGAAAGAGAATTCAAGGGGTATGTTTTTTATGCTGTTTTATTTTGTGTTCATACTGTTTTTAATGAATGTCATTGGTAGATATTGATTGGTCTGTATGCAAGTACTGTTATTTCTGGAATGTGTTTGTGTCTGATGATAGAATTGTGCTCAAATAGAAATCATGTTATCTATTATGTGTATTAGATTTATCTTGGATGTGCTGATTCTAAACCATCCTGGAACTGAGTTTTTATCAGAAAGAGCCTCTCTACTGACCAATGTAAGGGGTAAGGTTTGCGTAAAAACTGCGCTCCCTCGACCCCACTTTTAGGTTTGGGATTTCACTTGTTGCGTTGTTGTTGTGTTGATCCTGTGCCATAGTTTGCTAACAAGTACTAATATTCGTTAGTTTGGAGTGGATTATTATGAGGTATGATAACTGTATATTAGATATTGGAAGGAATGGACCTGTAGAGGGAGTAATGATTATAGAAGACTGATTAAACCTGGCTTATTTGGGGTTGACTTATAGTTGATTGATCCATCTATTTGTGTTCTAATTGATTTATTATTTAATAGAGAATAAATTAAAGACTGAGTTTTCAGCTCTCTGGAAATGTATGGTAGTGATAATATCTCATAACTTTGCTGTGGAATTCAGGATAGTATTGAGTATTGTGACTTACCTGGATAACAGTATGTGTTTTGAATATCAATCCAAAGGGAACATTTTTCTTGTACTATTTTCAGCATCTTTGGGTAAAAAAATCCAATGATAGGTTGTGTTGGGAGGAAGTGATTCATAGTTGATGCGGAAGATGATTTGCATTAGGAATTGCCAAACTATTTCGTGTCATGTTTGACTTTACTTCTTTGCAATCTCATATTAACCTTTCCTGTGCCTGTAATTTAATTTGTAAGTTCTTTGGGCTTATTCATCCGCTATTCCCCCAACAATAGCATGTAATTTGCTGATAGGTTATCTTTGTGACTCCTGATAACATGATGTAACTATATGACATCTTAATTAACATGCAGTTTTTCTATATAGAGAAATGGATGAAGTTATCCCTCTATTGTGCAAAATATACTCATTTTACTTTATCCTTTATGTTTTGGTGCCATCATACCCTTGCCGTTGAGCTCTAGCATAGACCGAGTGCATTCCACCTTTGAAATTACTTTGGTATAAAGGTTGAAATTTTCACCTCTATACTTGCTATTGTTTTTAAAATACCCTCTATTATACTTCAAGTTGGAACCTATTAGGCTGCAAATCAGAGACAATTTGCTTGCAACAAGTGTATGATAACCTCATCAAGCTGGGCCTGATTATCAATGTTATACAAAAAAGTGTACGAGTCCAAGTATAACAAAGGGTAAAGCTTTTAGGATATTTCTCGTAATAACATCATTGTGTTTTAGGTCAACTTCCCTTTATTAAATGTATTATGCCTAAATGCATCTCAATTTTTTTTATGTACTTCTAGAATATCATCAGTGTAACATTTTCTAATGGTTTGAGGCAGATTACTTCCTCATCAACTAACAGATGTTCTCTGTAGCTATCGGTGCATCTCAAAAATAAATTTCATGTACCTAGAATATTATCGGTGTAACATTTTCTAATGGTTTGGGGCAGATTACTTCCTCATCACGTAACGCATGTTCTCTGTAGTTATCAGCAATTTATATTTAAAACATGAATGCAGATGCCTACTGCTTTTGATTATATAGTTGTTTTAGGAGTCATCATTTCAATGGCTTAAAGACTTCTCTTTTTGCAGATTCCACACTTGAGACCTGCTGAGTACAAGAGATCCAGGTTGTCTAGGAACAGGAGGACTGTGAACCGTGCTTATGGTGGTGTGTTGTCAGGCAGTGCTGTACGTGAAAGGTATATTTTAGGTGCACTAGAGTGTTCTCAAACCGTTAAAACAAAATTAGTGTTCTTCCAACTCACTAGATGTTGTCTTGTACAGGATCATCAGAGCCTTTTTGGTTGAAGAACAAAAGATTGTTAAGAAGGTTTTGAAGATCCAGAAAGCCAAGGAAAAGCTAGCATCCAAGGGCTAAGCCTTGAATCCTCGATGATGTCGTGAGAGGAGTTTCTGATACTCTGCAGGCTACTAGGAAATCATGACTGTATTTTGATTTTTGGTCTTGAGATTTGTATGTTGCTGGTTTTTCGTTTAAATACGATATTGGAGGTCTTTCTTCAGTTTGTCGAAATATCCGTTCTCCTAGGTATCTCTCTTTTCTTGTTCTGAATATTTAAACTTGTTATGGATATTTGCACTTCAATTCAATTAGGCTATTCGTTCCAGTTTTGAATCTCAAGTCAGTATACATGAATCTGTTTGTTTTGATACATTTTCAATCTGTATGAATCAATGTTTTACATCTGTTAATACTGTGGTTTTCTAGTCAGTATCAGCAGGAAGCAACTTTTAGCAAACCAGAGTGCAATATCTGGTTTCTAATAATAGAGTTACGAAGGTATTAGTTATTCAAGAATATAGGGGATTTATATATATATATATTAGTAGTGATTTCAAGTTCGGATTTTATCACACCCAAGTATACAAATATACACTGAATAAGAATAGGTAAATAAGATATAGTTTAGTCTAAGTTGCTTGTACTTTCTAAAAGTTGGTGCACCTGAGTACAAATGTCTCCAATGATATTTTTGGAGCGATCGAGCAACATGGTAATTAATTTTCCGGTTATAATAGTTTTATTTATAATTTAACTCTGGCTTTTTAAGGCTTTATACTTCGCAACTATAATTTTTTTGTTATCGTAAGTTTACTCACTTCAGGAACAACTTTGATATGACTTGACAAAATCGTTTATAAATATGTCTCACTTAAAGGCCAATTAAATGAAGTTACATGATCAAATGACGTGGCAACCCGATCTAGACAATGGCAAATCAAATTAAGTTCGGCCCAACATTACCTGTGATGGGCTTGGTCCTTTATCGGGACGTACTAAGGCCCACTACTTGTGACTCCAATACCTCATGACTCAATTCATAAATTAAAGTTAAAAAAATCACATAAATAACTTAACTTATGGATACAACAATTTGATATGATGATGAATGACATTCAAGTCCAATTCTTTATTTTTTTAAAAAAACTTATTTTCTCTTCATATCGCATTGAAGCTCGACTATATCTGGATTGTTCGTTGCAAGAGGACCCATTTTGGAGGCAGCTATCCTAACAAAATCGTTTGTATGCACATAGTTCAAATTCGAGTCCTCTAATTAAGAGTAAAGGAATCCCAACCATCCCACAAATATCCACGTTGATTAAGCCCAAGTTGTTTGTTCACAAGTCAATCTCTAAGGATAAATCCATAGATCTTGAGTCAAAGTTAAGCTAACTGTTTGAAATGGAGTTCTAAAACTTATTCGCATCGGGTGGTTATACCTAATATAATGAATCGACAAAAGTAAAGTTATGGCTCTTGAAGAAGAAGGAAGCTGAAAGGAACCGGTCCAACGAAGCTGACTGACGTGTTTACAACAGTGCTGTAAACACGCTAGTCAGCTTCGTTGAATCTGTTCCTTTGACATGTTCCGATTCCCAGCTTCTTTGAAGTATGTACTCAACATTATTATTATCAATACAATTCTTGATTTCTCTAATTCTAGATGTGAGATTTCTACGGTGACTACGTATAATAGAGTAGAGAGATTTGGCTTAATATTGATATATTTATGTCACTATTTTTATAAGAAAATCATTAAAAACAATATAGAAAAATCTGTAAATGGAATCAAATCTTTACATGATCATTTTCTCAAACCGACACCAATCTTGGTGCTTGCCAAATAAAATAAATAAAATTGAAACTTATAAAAATAATAATAATGTGCATTTAATTAATGACTAAGAGTATATAGTAAGGATACATCTATATATAGACTATATGATATAGTAATATCAGCTTGCTTGTAAAACTAGCAATGAATCACAATATACTTTTTTTATTAGAGTTAAAATATGTCATGTCATAGCAATATATTAGTGACAAACAAGAAAAAGTGAAAGAAAACAAAAGAACAATAAAGACGAACAAAATGAAAGGCTCTATAAAGCACATGAAACAATATTGACTCATATATATTAGTGTCTCAAAATGAGCCGCTTGAATTGAATTCGAACAGATTAAAATGAGTTGTCTTAATAAATAAGCAAGTCTTTTTAAGTTGAAATGAGTTTAATTTCGGCTATATATATCAGCCAAACTTTTAGATAAATTGAAATGGATTGAGTTAAAATGACGCTAAACTAATAAATAAACGAGTCAATAACAAATAGGACATATCATGTTTTCATTTTGTAATTTTATAAAACATGAAAAATTCATGTTCTTGGATATAATAATCTAGGCCAAAACCTTTAGAGGAAATTAAATGATTTGATTAGTCATGAATCAATTGAAAAACCTACATTAGAGAGTTTTTACAACACTAATCCAAATCTAAAACTAATTCCAAACAAAAAAGTACACAAAAACAAAAATCCAAAAGAAAGAAAACAAAAAAGGCTAACTTGTTGAAACTAAAAAACACAACATGACTAAAAATTAGTAGTAGGTCATGTTACTTTTCAAGTGTAACATTTGTTAGTAGAATAACTTGTAGACATTTCACTACTAGGACAAGGTGATGAAGAATCCCAAAGCAAATTTGTCTTCCATGCATCAGCAGCCATATTCAATGGAAAATTATTCATCAACCCAATATTATTAGACCTAACAACATTTCCCCATTGTAATTCATCCATATGTTCCATGTTGTTGATTATAACATTATTAGCTTCCTTCAATGTTGTTGTAGTTGTATCATCATGAACACCACCACCACCACCACCTTCTATATTCTCCGGTAACGCGATGGAATAATCTCCAAATATAGAAGATGACATGTTTAGAAGCAAAGAAGAAGCATCAATATTGTTCATATTGTCAACACATGATGAAGAAAATGTGTAACTTGTGATAGGGTCATTATTGTGGTTTGACATTGAGTTAAGGGTTTTGTAAAGAGGAAGATCTAATGTGGTGAAGGTACTAGACATATTATTGTTGGATGAGTTTTGTAATAAGTCATTAAATTGGATAGGTGAAGTAGTACTAGTTGTTTTGTGTATAAATGATGACATTTCATTTGAATTATTAGTAAAATGGCTACTTGTTAGAAAATCATGAGATGTAGTGTTATTTTGAGGTAATACTTGTGGTGGTGATACCCAAGAATGAGAAAGAGCTCTATGTGCATTGGAGTTTGCTTTCTTGAAAATCCTGCATATTGCCCATGAGTCCTAAAATATTCAACCAAAAATAAAATAAAATTACATTAATAAAAACTTCAACTTCTATACACTAATAACAATAATTAAATAATATATAAAAATTATATTATCAAGTCAACTAAAAAATAATTATGGGAAGTTCCACAAAATAAGATTATTAACTTAAAAAATAAGATTGATTATGTAAATAACAAGTTCATTACTTAATGTAAATAAATTAATTTTACTGTCACGATATATAAGTTAAATCCATTAATTAGAAAAGAGTATATCATAGAGTTTAATTAAGTAAGAGCAATATACATCATCAGTGTAACACTATCAGATCATTTTCACCTGTTATAACAGATAACATATCTTATTTTCAAGATCTTTACCATTAAATTTTTATTTTTTTTAAGGACTAGATAGTGTTAAAAGATTACACTAACAATATATAAAACTTAATCTCTTTATAACAAAAGAAACTATTTATCGAAAACAACCTCTCTCTACCTCCTGAGAGGTACATTTGCATACATCCCACTTTCTCCAGATCTCACTCATGAGACTATATCTATTAAATATGTGTTACGTATTACAACATGTTAAAATACATTGATAATATAAAAAAAATGATTGGTTTAGAGAAACTTACATTAGGAGGTATATGTTTGTCCAAGAATCTTTTTGGTGCAGTTGAGTCAGTAATAGAAGGCAATCTAAACTCATGCATCATCCAATCAGTTTTAATCCCTTTTGCAGCTCTTCCTTTGTAGAAAACAAGTGATTTTTTCAATCCAATACATTTGGATCCTTCAGATGAATAAATTGGCCTATCAGTACCTGTTGCTTTCCAAAAACCAGCTCCAGTTACTCTATTTGGTCTTGCACTATTTCTATATTTTCTATCCCTTGGACAATAAAAATACCATTCTTTTTCTCCCACTGCTGCCAACTCTGCTAAGAAAAAAACAACAAAAGAGTTGTTACCTATGTTTCATCTTATAAGGACATAACTTTAAAAAAAAATTATTTGTAAATAAACACTATTGTCAATATATACAAGCTAAACTTAGGTAAAAAAATAATTACAAAAGGTACTCACTCCTTGAAAAGTCAAACATATTATCTGTTATAACATGTTAAATTATACTGATCGTGTATATATGAGTTAAATCCAAAAAAAAAACAAAGTAGTAAAAACCCAATGAAGTCTTGATGCAAAAGCTATAACATTTTATAAACAAGCTTAGTATTATTATTTTGTTTGAAAGTTATGATGGGGTGGTTGAGTCCATCCACCTTTAAGTAGAGTTTGAGCCCTAAATATGAAAAAAAGAAATATGCAATGGACCTTGAAACACGCGATCGAGATATAGTCAGACTCTAATACGAGTACTGGACACTGGATGGAAAACAAAACAAAGAAGAAGCATGAAGATGGATATATGATATGTAGTCTTACTTGGTAGATCCCATGGATCATATTTATAGATATCAAGTTGCTTGATAAGTTCAATAGATATTGGTTTTTGTTGAACTTTCCTTCTTAGATAAAACCCTACTAACTCTTCATCAGTTGGATGAAACCTAAACCCTGGAAGCATCACTTCATCCATATTTTTCTCTTTATCATTTCTTTCTTCCATTAAAAACCCTAAAAGATCAATAGAACAAACCCTAATACCTACCTACCTTACACAACCTCTTTTTACTAAACAAAAACAAAACTTGTTTAAGTAAAACTTATAACTATTGATGAAACCCTAATATTGTTGTTGTTGTTGAAGAAGAAAAGTTTATAAGTTGAAGAGAGAAAATGTGTTTAAGTTTGTGAATTAAGAAAGTGGATTATATGGTTCCTAAAGAGGGGTCTTCCTCCTAAAGATCAGCCGACTTTTCTGCTGACTTTAATAGCTCTATCTCTACTTGTTTGCCCCTTCTTTGGCAAGTACCAATTTTGGCTTTATCTTTGGTTAAGCAAATTATTATTGTTTTGTGTGTATCACGTATACTGACAGTGTAAATAATTTTATATGTCCTACGTGATGTTGATCACTAGAACTCTTACTTTATAGATGAGAGTTCGATTTTCTACATGTAATCTCTCTCTATTTTCCCTACCCCTATTCTCATTTTTTTCCCGAAAAACTAGAAAAAGATTATATTTGACTTATGTGCATAGATATTGTAAAATCTCCTGGCAGTATCGGAGTTTGTTTTATTGAGGAACAAGTTGTTTTGAGATTAGTTATCATAGGTTACAATTTCGATATAAGTTATTTTTCGATTTTATCTTAATCAAACATGGAATAAGTTAAACTCCTCTTAAAACAAATACGTGGATTAATTAGTTATTCCTTATTTCTCGTACCAAAGAAGCCCTGAATGTATCGTAATCATTGTACATAGTATGTAGTGGTGGAGCCATTTGTAATTTTTTTGTCGAAAAATTATACTGCATAAATAGGATATAATTTTTTTTGTGTGTGTATATATGAATTTCGAATCCCCTTAACACACAAGAAGAATAGGTTCAACTCCGATGCATGGCTTTATTATTTTATTAAAATTTCTGGATTCGTCACTGATTTCAACGGAGATCAAACTTATGTTTTCCTCATATTGCTAATCTTGTTTTTTTAATGGACAATTAATACTTTTAGTTATTTCTTTTAGGTGAAACTAAAGGGAAAAAAAAGGGGGAAATAATGTCAATTAGAATTAATCACCTACCAAATGAACTACTATAAGTTAAAGAAAAATAATGAATTCCCAGCAATGACACTTATTTCTCACTTCAATGTCTTGTTGTACCAATTTGTATTTTGTTTATTCCAAATTTAAGAATCTCAAGAAACTCACTAAATTGATCCTTATAGGGATATGATATTATTAAATGTTTGTTTCATGACTATACAATAAATTGATCTTTAATATGTCAAGATATATAAATAATTAATGTGTGTATATCAAGACAAATTAAACTTCCAAGTAGTTATATATATTTTATCAATTTGCTAATTTGAATAACTATTTTGAAAACAACTAGAGTCACAGACCAAAGGCACATTTCCCAATACAAAAGCACAAAATTATATTCAACATGTAAAATTCCCTATGTGAATAGCCTCAGACTTATTTTTTAAAATATATAATTTTAGAAAACTATATAGTTATCTCAGGATCCAAAAAATCTATTTCCTTCTATTCCATTCTTTCACAGCTTCTATTCCACTGACTTGTCAGATTAAATACAGTTTCTGCTAAAGTAAGTAATTGACTATATATTATACTAAAAGATACTCTTCCAGCTAAGGTAATTAAGGGATGATTATTATCTTAATTATGAAAATTTGAGGGGTATTTTAGGGATAACATGTCCTAAAATTAAAATTAGTGTTAAACTTATACCCTACTTGACCATATTGAGGTCCACAAATAAATTAAAAAGAATTTTTAGTTACAAAGATTTTGACTTTCTTGTCATAACATTTTTCAAGCCCTAAGGCCTAAGACAATCTCAAATTAAATGAGTAGCTAAAGTTTCATAGTATATAGTTTGAAGATAATAATTATTAGTAACTATAATTTCCTTATTTATCACACATTACTTAGTCGTATCAGTTTGCTGATAACATGTATTTATTCTGCAGCTTTCATATATATCAAACATAAAAATCATATTTATATATAAATATGTTATAACTATAGTTTGCATAACTGCATTTCATAGCAAATTTTATGTTTGCTATGACGTTTTTGATTTATATAATTCGCTACAAACATCCAATTTTATACAAATTGTCCAATTTTGTATAAATTCATTTATACATTGTAATTTATATTATAAGATCTGTATTTGTATAATTTTAAGTGTATAGAATGAAAATATATGTATTTGTATTTGTATTTGTATATACATTTTTCTCTCGGTTTATACAAACACAAACACATCTTATACATTTCATACCGAAATGTATAAAATGACTAATTGTATACTGAATCAGATGGCAAAAGGGGATCTTTGTTGCGAATTACAATTAAAATAAACAATAGCTATAACATTTAATTTTAATTAATAGTTTGCTATTTCATACAATTTTTCCTATTATTTAGTATGCTTGTATTATGACTTATATTTATTCATTCGCGAAATTTGAATTGATGTTATATTATTAATTTATTTTAAATTGTATTTAATTTAATCTAAGTATTTCATTTTAATTGTTATATTTGGTTATTTGTTATGTACAAGATTTTCACTAATTTAAGTTTCTACTATTTGATGCACATAGTCTATTGAAATTATGTGATATTTCTCAATGTAATATACTCATCATCATCTATACACACTAGAAAAAAACTGTGAAATATATGGGGATTTTCCTAGGGATTGTATGGAACTTCGTAGGAAATTTATTTTCCTGCAAACTTTCATCCTAATTCACTTGAAAATCCAGTGTAATTCACAGTTTTCTTATAGTGACATAACAAACTGAAGTTATAACTCATGATAGGAAATAAATTTGATTTATGAATGTAATTAAATATGCAATATTTACTTATAAAAGCATTTGGTTGTTGTGAAAACATAATATACTTTTAAATAATGTCAAATTAGAATCAACTAATTTTTTTTTGAAGTTCTCTTATAAGTGTAATATACTCATAAACCTAGGAGAAAAATTATAAAAAAACAAAAGCGAGATTTCTTACACGTAAAAATAAAGATCTCTAATGATCTCTTACATATATAAAAATAAAATTTTGTCGTAAAAAAACATAAAAGTTAAAATAAAAATGTAAATGGGTACAAAATTTAAAATATTGTGCCCTATAAAATGAAGAAAAAAAGTTGTTAAAATTAGTAGTAGTAAAGGTGTACGAATCCCAAACTGCTCTGTTACCTAAATACCCACTCCACTTTCATTTTTCTCTAAATTAGGAGACAAAAATAATTAGAAAAACTAAAAGAAAAGGGAAAAAAAGAAGAAAAATAAAAATTATTATCATATATTTATTATAATTTTGGCTCGAAATTGTCTTTTCTTTTTGTACTTGCTTTCAAATATAATGGAGAAATTTAAGGAATAATTTTGGCTCGAAATTGTCTTTTCTTTTTGTACTTGATTTTTAGAAGTTATTTTATCTCAAAATATTTTTGAAATAAATTACTACTTTAATATTGATATAATCGTTTTTACTCTTCAAAATATTTTTTTTTTGAAAAACTTGGCCTAAAAGACTTATTATTGCTTGTTGAAGTGTTAATTACATCAAATTGATGTAATTTATGGTAGTTAAATAATTTAATAAAATAAATACATTAAATAACTATTATTAAGTAACGTTATCGTATATTTATACGTACATCACATATATTCGTTTGATTTGATATAAATAAATATTTATCATAGTAGAGTTTACCTGTCCCTTTTTACTCTTCTTGATTTTTGGTTGTCACATGCATGATCATTTATGTTAAAGGTTTGTGTTTACCATACAGTAATTATTAATTACCTTGATTTTTGGTAGCTAAAAATTCAACTACCTAAGTTTAAAGTTAATATATTTAATTAAGACCGCACGAGTCAATTTCCTTCGATTTTCTGACTTTATTGAAAACCAAGTCATGGATTTCCTCAATTTTTCTTGCTAATTGAAAAGCAATTATGTAACTCTACCTATAATAATAATGATGTGACTATTTGAAAGTTTGAAATTTTTTGCCAAATTAGTATGTATTAACCCTTGCTAGTTAGGATTTTTCAATTTTAACGATAGGAGTAAGATTAGCATATAAACTGTTAAATGAATTTTGAACAAAAATAAGTTAAAAAAAAAATTATTGTCAAAGCCGTATAAGGAGTTTTGGTACACCATCACTCCGAGACGTTGTTCGATCAAATTGGAGTATGGTAGGAGTATATTCACAACTCACCACACAGTCTGGGATCAGAGTTTCACAACGAACTTGATGTGTATGACTCTGATATCATGTTAAATGAAATTTAAATAACTCGCACTCTAAAAATTAACTCAAAAAAAGAAGGAAAAAAGATTACCCGAGCTATAAAAAGAGTAATAAGATGTTATCCCAATCTGATATGGGTCAATTTCATCACACCATATCCTATTTGAGGGATTATACTAAGTATGTTGTTTTTATCGTAATTTCTTCTACTTTATTTGCCAACCATGTCTATACAAAGGTGGATCAAGTGTCAAATTCATTTGAAGTCAATGCTTCGACATGAAACATATAATTATACGTAAATATTTATAAAAATTACAATAAATATTAAATATGAACTCATACCCTTAACAATATAATAGGGGTAGGACATAGCCAAATTATTTTTTTAAAGAACATAAATATAATATTACTTTCTACTATTACCCTTTTAATTATGCTCAAACTATTCTCTTAGAAAATACAAAGTTGAAGGGTAAACATGGAAACAAGTCCCAACAATTTGCTTGAACTTTGATGAATTCACTTATTTTGGACCAGTTGCGTAGCCACATATAGCTCAAGATAACCAATAAGATATTCTTCATCGAAAAATCATATTATTATATAGAAAATTGTCCCAAATATATCAATCACATTATTTTTCATACATACATACATACATATATATATTAAATCTTGAACATCCTTAACAAAAAATTTTAATTTCATCGCTTAATTTGAACTAGTATTAAAAAAGTCCAACAATTATCTTAATTAATTTGATCAACATAGTACAAATTATTTACTTAATTTTAAAAGGTGTAAGTTTGAGTGAGTCAAAATGGCACACTTTGGGGACTTCAAATTTAGTGAAAATCCACAAATCTAACCCCTCGTTTGTCCCTTCTTTGACCTTGGGCTTCCCTTCCCAAACGTGTAATCAAACTTAAAAAATATTTTTGTTTTTAATAATTCAAACTACTCAAGCCCCCTCTATATATGTGAAATTCTTAACCTCTTCACATTAATACTTGAGACTTTTTTTTATATATATATTTTAAAAATAATAATTTTGTGTGTACTTTTTCTTATTTAGCAATTAATGAGTATGCATTTGATATATGAAGTGTATTAAGTGGACTTTAATTCTACTTTCATTAGTCATTAGTTTCCTACTGCTTTATATGTATAAAAAAGTCTATTATTGAGTGTATACATAAATTCTACCCGTAAAAATAAATAGAGATGTCAAATAAATGAATTGAGCTGAATTAATGAATATCGAAACGAGTTGACTTGATAAAGGAGTGGATTGTTAACCTACTTAAATATTACTTGGGCTAAAGTAAATTGGACTGAAATAATCATAACTCCACCTGTCCAACTCTTACTAAGTTACACATTCAAAGTTAATTTTATTTTAATTATTTTGAGTATCTAATAAAACTCTCCTTTGTATAACGACCTTAAAAAAAAAACATAACAAATTAAAAAGAAATTATTAATAAAAAATATTTAGATAAAATTTTTCATGGATCAATTTAGACGGCATGCCGGCCTAGTTTTGAAATGGGCTACACTAAACATGTCAAAATGAACCCAATTAAGCGGGTTGTTAACCCGTTCAAACATAAATAGATCGGACAAATTATAAATTGAGCTAGTTTCAAATATATGCAATAAAATAATTAGTTTACCAGAAATGTAGACATGTTTTATTTATACTAGTTCTCGAATACGTGCAACGCACGTATATTTCACGTTAAGTAATTTTTTTAAAGAAAATAATATGACTTATTTGAATTTAAAAGGAAGATTACTTTTTGTCTGATTTAAACTTCTGAGTCATTTATTTTTTGTATTTAACATAAATAATTAGTAAAATAGTATATATATATATATATATCGAATGTAACATGACAAACTATTAAAATCAGTATTTTTCATGCATTGCAACACCACATTAAACTAATTACTTCAAATTTTTTATTAAACCTCAAGTATATAATGTCATATATAACATTTTTTTTTTCTATAGTAATACATGCACTTACATATATTAAAGTGTAAGATAAATTAAAAAATAACAAAATAAAGACACAACAATTTTAACTAATTAATCAACATCACCTGATAGGTAAACTACCACGAAATGGTTCTTTGACATTGTTGCCTCAAATATGCAATCGGCTATAAGAATCCCAAGTTTTCAATTGTATGATATAATTTGAATAGTAATACACTTATCAAAATTACTGTGCAAATCAATTGGAACTGCATCCTATATATTTTTTAAAAATGTTATGTGATAAAACTTAATAGAGTACATGAAAAGTTTTCCAACGGATGAAAATTAAAAGAAATAACAAATTTAAATTAATGGGATATATGCATATATAATTATATAGTAAAAGATAAACTATACTAAGGGCTTGACAGATTCATGAACTTCACATTAATGTTTCATAATTTCAGGAAGTTGAAACAAAATCAAACTATTGAATATAGGACAATTTTAGGAAGATGAAAAGCTAGCAATTCCAAAACATTGAATATAGGTTGTTGTAATTTGAGTGATAATTCAAAATATTATTTTTATTTGTTGTAATTTGAGTGATAATTCAAAATATTATTTTTATTTATTAAATATTTTTATTAATTAAAAGGCAAAAAAGTAATTCAACTTTGATAATCAAAATTCATTGAATCTCGAAATAAATATTAAACAAAAAAATAATATTTTAAATAATTTCAAGAAAATAAATTAAATTAGATATTTTAATTGAAAATTATTCTAAAGAAGTGGAAAAGTCATTAACATTTTGATTAAAATAATATAATTTAATATTTAATTTAAATAGTTAAATATCTTTATAATATTTTAATTTATTTTAAATATTTCTTTATAAAGTTCAATTATATAATAAGAAATGCAGAAATTAACAATTTTAGTTATGATTTAATCTCTAATGGTATGAATATGTCTATGAATAGCTAATTATTTTTCCAGATCAAACAACTTATTTATTGAAGTAGTTTACAATGAATTTCTACTCGAAAAAAATAATAAACAGATATAAAAGTCTTTGACGAAAATAGCAAAGATATGAAGAAGAAATAAATGCAATTCTAGTTATTGCTGAAATCACAAATATAAGAATCTTTTTCTTTTGTGCTTATATGAATTACATTCTTTTTTAAAAAAAATATACAATAGTATTTTTTAAATGAAAATAAAAAAAATTGACGAACATATTTTCATTTTCGAATATCTTTTGATCTTTGTTTCCATAAGATGAAAATTAATTATATGAACCAAAAGATTAATTTAAAAAATTGGGATAAATAGTTCGAATTTAAAAATAATCATTCCGTTTTCATATCAAACGCTATATCACTAAACATACTAAGATTGAGGCTTAAACCACACATACATATATAAAAAGGATAGATATACCTGGAAAAAAAGAATCTCTAGCAGAATGAGAATGAATGGAAAATGAGAGAAAGAAAACTTATTGTATACCTATATAGAGTTTTGTAATGTAAAGAATATGAAAAGGTGGAGAAAATTATATAAACATTGATCAACAATAACTAAGAAAAATATGACATGAAACGTTTTTGAATTGTAATCAAGGAGATTATGACTATCTATCTTCAATCTTAAATATTGAATTTAGTGTAAAGCATTAAGTTCGGTTGGAATGAGTTTAACTGCAGAAACTCAAAGGATCAATAATCAAAGATAAAAAAAAAAACTGTTTTGCTATCATTATTTATTTAATTTTCAAATTTTGTAAATGACATTTTCTAATTTAATAAATAAGTGAAGGGCATTTTAGTAATCCAACTTTTAAGTTTTGAGCTTCATGCTTATAATAATATATGATAAAAAGTAGCCAAAAGTCATAGAAAGTATACACTATTATATAATATAATATAGTTTATTTATACATGTGTTATACACTGACTATATATTATGATACACTTAAAGACAGAAAAATAACTTACTATAGCTTGCCAATAGTCATAGAAAGTATACGCTACTATACAATATAGTTTACCTATACATAAGGTATTCGCTCATGACTATACATTATGATATACTCAAAAAACTGAAAAATAACTTATTATAGATAATGTATACAGTAACTATATATGAAGTATACATTGACTATTCAATTTCATTCAACTCAAAATCACCTCTAAACATCTCAAATTTTAGATATGAAATCCTTTCGATTTTCAACTCTTTCGATATATAATTTCCTCAAAACGATTCACGTTTTTGATATCGAACTTACGAAAAAGATGACGAAGAAGAAAAAGAAAAAAGAAGACGATGAAGGAGGAAGAGAAGTAAGGGAGAAAAAGCCATTAATGACAAAATTGAAAGAAATAATGAGGATATGACTAATATCCAATAATTTGGTTATTTTTTGAAAGAAAAGTTGCCAATGGCCACTTCTTTTTTTTTTTAAAATAATTTTGTCGTATGATTTTATGGTTTTATTTTGACATTTGCACAAATAGGACAACATATATTTTTTTTCCTAGACTAAAATAAGTAGATAGAAAGGTCGTTTCACCTATCAATATGAAGAATATGTTCTTATAAAATCGTAGTCTAATCGGATCTAGCCTGTGGTAGTAGCTAAAATAAAGTAAAACTCTTACAAGATAGATTTTTGCATCTGTCTTGTTGAGTCATTCATAATTTCCACCCATATTTGTCTAGCAAAAAGGTATGGTGAATAATATTTCATCAATATTCACTACCGGCATTAGTTAAGTGACATTAGAAGTTAAGAACCAATGTCGCTAAAGGCTTTAGGGACATATACAAATAGTGTTAATTACCGCTAAAAATACATATTTAGCGGCAATTAATCTTTTAGGACGATCGATGGTGAAAATCTCTGTCATGATACTCAGGGGCAGCTAAAAATTAAGAAAAAAATTAAAATTTAAGGCCCCGTTCAATTTTGGCTTTAGGTCACTCATATGTTTGATCGCCCTGGATGACATTTATCTCCATAATCTTTCATTATCAACACATCAGAATTAGTTACTTCAGGGAAATTAGGACAAAGCACAGGAAGATCACTTCCCACCACTCGTAAGTCTCATAAGATAATCGCCATCTCCATAACTCGGAAGCTCCAACCTTCTCCATGTCTCGTATGCTAAATCAAGAGAAATGACGTTGCATATATTGAACGTATCAACATCAGCAGATAAAGCGCAATAAAGATTATTAGACAAGCAGGGGAAGAAGCCACAAGGAAACCTTTGCTCATTTCTTAAAGCTCCAATATACGGTTTTGAGTACACAATGTAAGTTTTCTCTAACGTATACAAATTAGTTGAGATCAGTTATATGAATCCTCGAAATCCATTTAGCTGTGGTACTTATATGAATCGTCAATCTAGAAACATTCAATATCTCAGATTAGATGAAAAACCATTGTATCAAGATCTTTACTACTTGATCTGGTACCTACCTTCTTGTCAGGATTGTAAATGCAGTAAGCAGAAGAAATATTAGTCTGATACTAAACATAACAGACATGATGGAGAAAACGAAACAGAACATGGTACACAATGAAAGATCACTAATGTACCGATCACCATAAACTAAACAAACAGAAATACCAAGGCTTCTATCTAAACAAAAACAGGAAAAATTACGCCTCAAGATAAGTGCAAGTTGGACTTGGACCGCGCATCACCATTATGTATTGTTGTGCTAGCTAACAATACTACACCTTATCAGCCTTACCATGACACGTCAGGGGTCGCCTCACGGTGGACAAAGCTGATATTCAACCTTATAGAACCAAAAGATCAATGACTCTAATAGCAGACACCACTGTTGGATCAGTAATTCAGCATAAACTCAATCTGGCTGAGTTAATCGTCTAATTCTACTTTACAAGACTGATTTAGGAAGACGACTTGCTATGACTTGCAAGAACTGATGTTATGCTTGTCCTAATAATCAAAATACAGCATTGCAGCCAGAATAAAGAAATTTGATGCTCAGAACCTATTTAACTATTCAGAAAGTAGTGCATCAAATCAGAAGTTTTAGGAATTCGATTTTCAGTTTATTTGTTTTTAAAAAAATAATCGAGTTGACAAAGTCTTGTTGTAGGTTGTTAGACTGTGGCAGGTTGATAGCTAGTTTAAAATTGTCATGGTAAGTCTTCTTATCAATTAATTTGTTGGGATGTTTGGGGTCGAATAGAAAGGAATAGTTGCGGAAGATTCATATAATCGTACTCAACTTTATTAGGACCAAGGCATGCATAGTTGATTGATATGTCTAGGTTGTGCTCCATAGCTAACATTATCAATAGTCTACGAGTGATATAATAAAGTGCCAAGTTAGACATGGACAAATAATATGCGTGGAGAGAGTAGTAATCAAACTGTAAAATAGAGATGAAGATCCAATTGAACTAATTAAAGAATTTTAACAAACGCCTAAAAACCTATTAAGGGGAAATCCTATATAAATAAGCTAAATGACCAAAAAAATAAGAAAGAAAAAATCTGCTTCAGACATGATGATGACTGCAATAGTTCTTCACTTTGCCTAGGAAAAATGGTACCCTCTTTGAGTGTGTGTACTCTCTGTAAAAGCAAGCATCTGATATCGTAGAAAGTACTTGACAGCATTGTGTAGATAATGAAATTTTACGCTTGAAAACGGAAGTGATCAAATTGAATGCACAACCATCCACCTTGATGCAAGAAGTGGTTGGAGCCGGGCCCGGGCCCCAAGAGGGAGGCATATGAGATGGAGAAACGACATCATCAACCGGGGATGGGGATGGAACCGCATGAGTTGGTGAAGCCACATTATCAACCGGAGATGGAGATGGAGATGGAACTGCATTATCAACTGGAGATGGAGATGGAGCCGCATTATCAACCGCATGACTACAATAGTTTCTCACTTTTCCAAGGAAAAATGGTACCCTCTTTGAGTGCGTGTACTCTCTGTAAAAGCAATCATCTGAAGTTGTTGAAAGTAGTTGACAACATTGAGTGGATAATGTAATTCTACGCTTGAAAACGGAAGTGATCAAATCTAATGCACAACCATCCACTTTGGTGCAAGAAGTGGATGGAGCAGGGGTCGTGTGTGGTGGCGAAACCACATTATCAACTGGGGATGGAGCCATATGCGTTGGTGAAGCCGCATTATCAATTGGAGATGGAGTTGGTGCTGATGGTATTTTTGGGTGAATACGCCACCACCATCGGGGCCACAATCCAATTGAATAAGTATCAAACGATTCTGTTTTGGGTTCGGTTGCAGTGGCAGCAGCAATGCCTATGCAACCCAACAGCAGAAACAGACATAACAATTTGGCACTTCTCAACGATGACGACGACATGTTTCAGAAGAAAGAATGAGTAAATTAATCAGCTAAGATCAAAGAATTTGAGGCGATACTTCCGAAATCCTTTAAAGTTGTATGAATAATTAATACGGTGCAAAAGGAGTTGATATAAATAGGCAGAGAATTCAATCCCAATCCCTTTATACTTCAAATATCAAATTCTATCCAAATTTGGATTTCTTTTTTATGTACAAAAGCCAAAAACAATTTAAGCCATACTTAATTAATCCCAATCCCCTTATACTTTAAATACTATCTACTTCTATACAAATTAGGACGTCCAGTCGTCCAATTTTAATATAAAATTATAGTTCAAGAATGTGTTGCAATCAAACTATGACTCCTCCTCAATCAAGACAACCGCCAAAAACAACTTTTTTAAAAAAATGTTTAGACAATTGTCCCCATAGCATTTGTCCTGAAGTACAAAGACTTCCATATCATTAGTAATAATTATTTATGATATAAAATCCAGAAAACAATTAGAGAAAAAGTGAAAGATGTTGTTATCATAGACCATTTCCCTTCAAAAACATTGATCTCTTCGCCACGTAGCTTGGGGATCTCAGTCATGTCTAATAAGATAGATCCATCAGCCGTTTCCCTTTCGATATAAGTTTCTATGACCTTACAATTACAACATCAAATCATAAGTCTACGCAAACCTTACCCCTACCTTGTCATTTATGTTATTATACTAACAAAAAATATACACAATAGCTGCACCATAAGACTTATGGATGAATCGATAATCTCTGTTCTTCCTCATGAAATCATCGTAGAGATTCTCTTAAAAGTGCCACCAAAGTATCTTTTGAAGTTCGCGTGTGTTTCAAAATCATGGCTTGAACTAATCTCCAGCGCGAAATTTGTAAAAAAACATTTGTAATTAACAGCTAATGACAAAGAATACAGCCACCACAGGATTATTTTTCAAGAATCCGCGTGCAATTACAATGTATGCTGTCTCCCTTCCATGCTTAACAAAGAACGAGGCACGGAGCTATTTGACATTGGTTCTCCCATGGAAAACCCCACTATTTATACTTGGATTGTCCGTTCTGTCAATGGATTGATTTGTCTGTATAGTAAGATAGAGGAGCCCGTTCTATGGAACCCCGCTATTAACAAGTCTAAGAAATTGCCTGCATTTGCAGCTAACTTAAAGAACAGTTGCTCTTACTATCTGAAATATGGTTTTGGATATGACGAAACACGTGATGATTACAAAGTGGTAGTTATTCAGTGTATTTATGCGGATAGTGGTTCATATGATACCGTAGTCAACATATACAGTTTAAGGGCTGATTCTTGGAGAACAATTAATAAGTTTCAGGGTGTTAAAGAATGACAAAAGTCCCACATCGGCGATTAATGAGCTGGGTGGACTCCTTATAAGGCTTGGGCAATCCTCCTCCCTTTGAGCTAGCTTTTGGGGTGTGAGTTAGGCCTAAGACCTAATTTCACACAGGGCAATTTTCTAGTGAATTCTCCGAGTAAATTTGTCGATGGAAAGCTTTATTGGGCTTTATCAGCTGATGTATCAACGTTCAATATGTGCAACATCATTTCTCTTGATTTAGCAAACGAGACATGGGGAAGGTTGGAGCTTCCGGATAGTTATGGGAAAAGTAGTTATCCGTTGGCACTGGGAGTGGTGAGAAGTCATCTTTCTATGCTTTGTCTTAATTGTATCGAAGGAACTAATTCCGATGTGTGGATTATGAAAGATTGTGGAGTTGAAGTATCATGGACAAAGATTTTCACTATCGATCATCCTAAAGACCTTGGGGAGTTTATATTCTTTACATCCATTTTCTCCGTACCTTGTTACAAGTCGAATAAGGATGAAATTTTACTTACTTTCCCCCGTTATCATGACATATAACGGTTCAACTAGACAAGTAGAGGTTGCTGATCAATTTGAGGAATGTGCTGCTGCAGAAATCTATGTAGAAAGCCTTGTCGATCCCCTATTGATATCATGAAACCTCACAATCATAATCATTTGACAATTTATGTTGAAAACCTCCAAACGCGCGTTTGTAGAGACTAGATTTTTTGTAAATACAAGCATTGTGTTTATGTTGGTATTGCTAGTATATGAATCATCAATTTCTTCATTTAGACATGTTTGACTCCGTATACAATTATTCTCTTCACGAGCTAGCGATAATTTGATACTTAAATCTTTAATCAACAGGTCTAAAACTGTCTCCTCTGTTACTGTCTCACTTTACAGAAAAACATCCTTCCGCCTTTCACTGCTCCGCTACCAATTTTTGTGATTGTTACCTCCTATGACTAAAACATGTTTTCGTTTCTTTTCTTTTCGAGATTGAATTGAGACTGTTCTACTCTTATTCCTCTCATGGTATTTTGTTGTGTTATGCACTGTTTTCAGAGATGCAATCTTAATTTGTTTTGTACTATTGAATTTCAGGAAGTCGATCAAAACAATGTAATAATCTGTTTTATTTTTCCATCGTGTCTGTTGTATTTAGTATCAAGACTTGTAGTTCTTTCATGTATGATGAGGATTAATAGAACTTGACTCTGAGTTTTAACCAAATAATGTTAAAAGAAACTTTGTGGCTTGTTCCCCTGCTTTTTCGATCGGTTAAACTAGCTTACTTGATTATACAACAGTGTACATTGATTTCTCTAATGAAAAACATATGTTAATATTCTTTCAAAGCTTCAATAAGACTTACTTTTTTTTGTCGGACATAGCCTCATCGTCATGTATATCCAAATCGTCAGCCAAATAAAATCAAGAATCTTTTTTGTTTTTTTGTTAATGTTTGGATTGAATTAAGGATACTTATAGCTCTCAATTTCATAATCATCAGTAGAATCACAACAATAAGAATCCGCCTCTACAACTATCCTATTTCTCTTTACTTCAACACTAAGAAGCTCTGTTTCACTCATAAATCAGCCTCCAAGTAACTAAAATCAAATAGAAATATTGTTGCCAGAATTAAGAAACTTAATGCTCAGAACCCTACAAAACTATTCAGAAAGTAATGCATCATCAAATCAGAAGTTTTAAGAGTTCAATTTTCAGTTATACTATGCAAAAAAAAAAAATCGAGCTTGACAAAATTCTTGTTCTAGGTAGTGTAAATATGACATGGTAAGTCTTCTTATTAATAAATTTGTTGGGATGCTGGGGCGACTAGAAAGGTATAGTTGCGGAAGATTCATATAACCATATTTATTCGGACCAAGGTATAGTTGATTGATATGTCTATCGTATTGCGAATAAGTTAAAGGATGTGTTCCATAGCTAATATTATGAAGTGATATAGCAAATGAGCTGTAAAGAGTCTATCGTATCAAGTCAAACATGGACAAATAAATATGCAACAAGAGAGTAGTAATTAAACTGCAAAATAGAGATAAAGATCCAACTGAACTAATTAAAGAATTTAATTGAAAGTACTTAACAAAAGCCTAAAATCATTTTAAGGGGAAATCCTATATAAATAAGCTAAATGACCAACAAAATAAGAAAGAAAAAATCTGCTTCAGACATGATGATGACTGCAATAGTTCTTCACTTTGCCTAGGAAAAATGGTACCCTCTTTGAGTGTGTGTACTCTCTGTAAAAGCAATCATCTGAAATCGTAGAAAGTACTTGGCAGCATTGTGTAGATAATGAAATTTTATGCTTGAAAACGGAAGTGATCAAATTGAATGCACAACCATCCACCTTGATGCAAGAAGTGGTTGGAGCCGGGGCCGGGCCCCAAGAGGGAGGCATATGCGATGGAGAAACGACATCATCAACCGGGGATGGGGATGGAACTGCATGAGTTGGTGAAGCCACATTATCAACGGGAGATGGAGAAGGAGCCACATGAGTTGGTGAAGCCATATTATCAACCGGAGAGGGAGATGGAGACGCGTGAGTTGGTGAAGCCCCATCATCAACTGGAGATGGAGATGGAGCAGCCACATCATCAACTGGAGATGGAGATGGAGCCGCATTATCAACCACATGAATACAATAGTTTCTCACTTTTCCAAGGAAAAATGGTACCCTCTTTGAGTGCGTGTACTCTCTGTAAAAGCAATCATCTGAAATTGTTGAAAGTAGTTGACAACATTGAGTGGATAATAAAATTCTACGCTTGAAAACGGAAGTGATCAAATCTAATGCACAACCATCCACTTTGGTGCAAGAAGTGGATGGAGCAGGGGTCATGTGTGGCGGCAAAACCACATTATCAACTGGGGACGGAGCCATATGCGTTGGTGAAGCCGCATTATCAATTGGAGATGGAGTTGGTGCTGATGGTATTTTTGGGTGAATACGCCACCACCATCGGGGCCACAATCCAATTGAATAAGTATCAAACGATTCTGTTTTGGGTTCGGTTGCAGTGGCAGCAGCAATGCCTATGCAACCCAACAGCAGAAACAGACATAACAATTTGGCACTTCTCAACGATGACAACGACATGTTTCAGAAGAAAGAATGACTAATTAATTAGCTAAGATCAAAGAATTTCAGGCAATACTTCCGAAATCCTTTAAACTTGTATGAATAATTAATACGATGCAAAAGGAGTTGATATAAATAGGCAGAGAATTCAATCCCAATCCCTTTATACTTCAAATATCAAATTCTATTCAAATTTGGATTTCTTTTTTATGCACAAAAGCCAAAAACAATTTAAACCGTACTTAAATACCAATCCATTTATTCTTCAAATATCTACTTCTATCTAAATTAGGATTTCTATATATGTATTCCAATTTTAATAAAAATTTATAGTTCAAGAATGTGTTGCAATCAAACTATGACGACTTCTCCTCAATCAAGACAACCGCCAAAAATAATTTTTTTTAAATATTAATTAATTCGCCCAGCGGCATCTTTTTCTATACCTAATATGGTTTTGGATATGATGATTCACGTGACGATTATAAAGCTTAATTTATTGATCACTGTTGTGATTCTTATAAGGGAAAATTGTATATAATAGCAAACTAATAACCTAAAATAAATGGAGTAGCTAGGGTTTGATTTAATTGTACTCCATAGCAAACATTTGCAAAAAATTGTCAGGCGCCTCTCTCCCAAATATCTCGCTCGCCACTCTCCTCCAATCTCTCACTCGCATCCTCACTTTGAATACAAACACAAGTGTATAAAAATTGTTTCTAATTGTATAAAGCAGAGAAAAGAGTATAAATACATATATTTTTGTTCCCCTCTCTCCCATCTTCCAAATTTCGCTCGCCACTCTCCCAAATCTCGCTCGCCACCCTCGCCTTTCTCACTTATACAAACAGAAGCTAAATTATAAATTGCGTTTCTGTTTGTATAAATCGTAAGAAAATTGTATATACACATGCAAGTACATATATTTTCATCTTATACACTTATAATTATACAATAAAAATACTCCCCTACACAGTTTCTTTTGCTTTTCTCTCTTTCTCGTTTTATACAATTCGATTCAATTGTATATTCCTGGTCAAGTCTCTTTTGTCTTTCTCTCTTTCTCATTTTTATACAAATTCAAATTGTATATAATCGTTCTATACACTTATAATAATACAATTCATTTTATACACTTCGTTTTTATACAGTTCTCTACTCAAGTGTCTTTCTCTTTCTTGTTTTATACACTTCGTTTTATACAATTTGTTTCAACTGTATATGTATAGCGAATTATACAGTTTCTATGTTCGCTATGGAGCGAAATTATACAAATTTTGCTATAGCATACAAATATAAATTTTTTATTTGTTATATGTGAAAGTTGCCCTTCTTATAATGAGGTGTCAAACATAAGGATTGTCGTCAATATTTACAGCTTGAGGTCTAATTCTCGTACAACACTTCATGACCAGCTTCATGGTATCTTTCTAATGAATCATTCAGCTAAATTTGTCAATTCGAAGCTTTATTGGATTGCATATATGGGTACTGATAATTACGATATGTGCACAATATCATTTCTTTTGATGTAGCAGACGAGACATGGGTATGTTTGGACCTTTCCAGTTGTGGGGAAGACAATTCTAATATCAAACTGGGAGTAGTAGGAAGTGCTTTCTGTGTTATATTCTTGCCATCTAGGTAGTACTATTTTTGATGTTTGGATTTTGAAAATTGTAGTTTTTGGAAAGTCCTTCAAAATCCAGACATCAGAAGCAGTATCACCTAGACGACAAGTGTGAAGCACAAAAAGGTCACTTTCCACAACTCTGATTTTGAATTTAAAATTGACTTCCTGACAAATGGGAAGCTCCAACCTTCCCCATTTGTCATCTTCTACATCAAAAGAAATGATTTTGCGCACATTGTGATTATGAAGACTAGTTGCAATCCAATAAATCTTTCTCGTTGACAAATTTACCATAAAAATTTACTAGATAGATGCCCTGAAGTTGGTCATGTATTGTCGTCCACAAATAAGTCCTCAAACTGTAAATGTTGATCGGTCTTTATGTTAAATACAACATCATAGTAAGAAATCTATGTAGAAAGCCTTGTTGATCTCTTATTGATTTCTTCTTCAGTTCAACTTCTACAACTACTGATTCCATAATCCGAAAGTCTCTCTTGAAATGTATATCTGTTTCGAAATCATGGTATCAACTCATATCTAGCCCTGAATTTGTGAATACACATCTCAAATTAAACTCAAATCATAGAGTTGTGTTTCCGGGCATCAATGGGAATTTCAACTTTAGTTTTCTCCTTCGTCCCCTGTTTAACAAACAACAAGGCACTGTTCACATGGATCCTCTCACTTTATCAACTTCTGTTGTGGGTTCTGCCAGTGGGCTAATTTGTCTTTGCGATCACAAATGGGATATATATATATATATATATATATATATATA